>NW_010156334.1:0-66156 GCF_000695765.1 Mesitornis unicolor
TGGGCTCCTTCACCAGCTGCATCAGGAAGTTCTCTTTCACACACTCCAGGAACCCCCAGGACTGTTCTCTCTCTGCTGTGTTATATTTCCAGCAGATATCTGGGAAGTTGAAGTCCCCTACAAGTACAAGGGGAAGCAATCTGGAAGCTTCTCCCAGCTGCCTATGGAATATTTTGTCTATTTCTTCATCCTGGTTAGGTGGTCTATAGCAGACTCCTACCACGATATCTGACTTGTTGGCCTTCCCCTTGTTTCATAGACACTCGACCCTGTTGTCAGTCACTGATCTCTAGGCAGTCACAGCATTTCCTAACATACATGACCACCCCACCACCTCTCCTTCCTTGCCTATCCCTTCTGAAGAGCTTCTACCCATCTATGGCAGCACTGCAGTTGTGTGATTCGTTCCACCATGTTTCTGTGATAGCTACTATATCATAGTTATTTCAATGCACAACAGCTTCCAGATCCTCCTGCTTATTGCCCATGCTGTGTGCGTTGGTGCAGACACACTTCAGTCGGGCTAAAGGCCCTGCGACCTTTTCACAGGGAGAAGTCCTAATTTCTGCCAGGCCATTTTCAAGGAGTTCCATGGTTACTGACCCATCGCTGACCCTTGCACCTTGGTTGCTCTATGGAACTCCATCCCCTACCTCCACTGGGACGGTACTCTGAAGAGTCTCAGTAGCGCACCATCCCACACATGTTGGCGCTCCACCCCCAGGCTCATCGCTAGCGAGATGTGTTTTATCCCCTTCCCCCCCTCCCCCCTTCAAATCTATTTTGAAGCCCTGTCTATGAGCCCTGCTAACTCTTGCCCCAGGAACCTTTTCCCCCTTTGAGATAGACGTACCCCATCTTTTGTCACCAAAGCTGGTGAAGTGTAAATTGATCCATGATTGAAAACCCAAAGTCCTGCCTGTGGCACCAGTCTCTGAGCCAAGCATTGATCTGTTGGCTCTTTCTGTTTATCACCTCATATCTCCCTGAAACTGGTGGGACAGAGTAGAACACTACTTGTGCTCCAGATCCCTTAACCAGTTGTCCTAAGCCCTTGAAGTCTCTCTTCACTGTTCTCAAACTACTTACTACTGTTGTAATCTCTTCACTGCCCACCTGAAAGACCACCAATGGGTAGTAATCCGTGGGTTTAGCTAGGGCAGGGAGTTTTTTCTGTATGTCCTTGACCCTGGCTCCTGGGAGGCAGCAGACTTCCCCGAGGAGTGGGTCTCATGTACAAATAGGACCTTCAACAAGGACTCGCCTGTCTTTCTTACTTGAGGGTGTTTTTATGCATGGCTTCCTCTGATTTAACCTTGGCCGTGCTTCCGAGCTAGGTGAGTTATCTTCCTGGTGTTTGTGTGGTTCCCCCTGCAGAACATCATACCTGTTTTGCAAGGGCACCTGGGAAGGTGGAGCAGTTACCGGGGGGAGGGCACGCCTGCTGCACCTCTTGCGCCGGGAAGAGACAAGTTTCCATTCCTGTTGGTCCCTATTCTCTAAGTCCTCCTGTTTGCCAAGGTCAGCCTGGTGTAGAGAGACTAGGGTGGCTTGTGCCTCGTTCTCCTAAGCTTTTTCCGCCTGTTGGGCGGTCTGCCTTAGGGAAGGGAGACCCCAGCTCCAATGGTCAGTCTCCTCCTCACACTCCCTAATTGTTCTCAGCCTACTTATCTCCCTCCCTGAGCTCCACCACTATGCAGAGGAGCTCCTCTACTTGGGCACACCTTCCACAGGCCTGCTCACTGCTGCCATCAGACATCAGCGTAAGAGCAGGGCACACCCTGCAGCTCAACACCCGAGTGGCAGCGTGACACCGTTGCTCCGTCTGGCAAGCTGCGTCTGCCTTGGTGGGTGCATGGCTGAGGGAGACCATGGCTCTCTGCCTGGTGGTAACCATTGCGGACCGGCTGATCTGGCCGGGCCTCAGTGCCCTTCCTGCCGACAACTGCCGTGCAAACTGCCGCGTCACGCCCATCTTACGTGCCACGTCCTGTTCGCCACACTCCGTGGGGGCTGCTTTTCTACCTGAGGGGCTTAACCGTCACTCTTTTCCTCGCCCACGGTGAGTCAGCGCTGACCGTCGGCAGGAGCTCACGTTTCCCTCAGTGAGGACGGGGCTGGGGCACCCTCTCTCTCCCTGCGTTTTTTGCCTTCGCGCTCAGTTTTTTGTTTTCCCACAGTTAGGTGGTTTTTGTCACTTCAGCAGGATCCCCCAGTGTGGTCCTCCGCTCTGGAGCCGGCATGGTCCTCCGCTCTGGAGCTCTTCGCCTCGGTGACTCAACAGGAAAACAATCTCTCTTAACCAGTAACAGCTGTAACCCTAATACAGTAGGTCTCAGGAACTACTTGGAGCACAGTTAGTAGGAAGACGACTGGTAAATGTAATTCCTGATCAAGCACAAGAACCCAATGAAAGAATGATGACCCACACTGCACAATTCATAAATTAATGATGTTGCAGCACAATTAAACCACGTCATCCACATCTTGCGTTTCTTCCTACATAAACAAGAACATGAACAAGCTATTATTAAATCGGGAAAGCAATTAAAGTTGTAACACTTAAAAGATGCAGTTATTTTCCAGGAAATGTTTACTATGTATGTTAAGGAGAACATTTTTTAAATTCTTAACTAGCGAAAACTTGGTGCTTTAAGGTAAGAATCCAGCCCAGGAGTCTGCCTCCAGAAAAAAATGAAATTGTAGCAAATGTTTCACTCTGAGAATGAAACACCTCTACTTCCTAGAAAATCAGCTCAAACTGTTGTCTCCCCACATTTAATCCCAAAATGCTAACATCCCTTAAAAAATTATGCTAACCTTGAAAAGATCTCAAACTGGACCTAAGTGGACAGTATTTTAGTGTAAATAGGATGGAAAGCATTTAAATGAAAGTTTTCTGTGGGATAACACTCAGCTTGCAGTACAATTTGCAAAGCATGGAACACTTTCATGTAGTAATTGCGGACCATAGCCAATAATTAACAACATAATAAAAAGCTAGGAAGTGAATCCTCACTGATGTTTTCTTATAAACCCATAAAGTTTTAAAATTTATTTTGCCCTGTAGAGCAACAAACAGTATTAGAAGTCCATTTCTGTATTGATATTATCTTTCAGAAAATTTGCTTTGTTTTTCTAACTGATGCCAAGCCACTAGATTAATTTTAATGCTTTAACTCATTAAACAGATTAAAGTAACCACACAAACAAACCAAAAAAAAAGAACTAACCTTCTCATCAGTAAATATGAACATTTAAATCTTTTCATGTAATAATCTGGTAATAAACCAATTCTTCCAACAACTATGTTTTGCATATTACATTAAAAAAAACCAAAAAAAATGAACTTGAAACTCATTGTTCTACTTGGAGTAAAGCTCACACCACTTCACTGCAAACATTCACTGCAAATAAACCCTCACTACAAAAAGCACTTTTCCAGTTTGCTTGGAAAAGCAAGATTTCTGCTACCAGCATCTCTCTGCGTTTAAATCCAGCTACACAACATTTCTCCAAACTCAAGGCGTGCGAAAACCTACAAGGCTACATTCTCAAAGCTATGGTATCAAAAAATATTTATTCACACAGGGCTAAATGACAATTATGGATGCCCTCTTATTCTGCTGTAAAATATTCCAAAATATCCTTGCTCTGAGCATTAATATATGGTTAATGTTAATATACCTTTAATATATGAGCCTCTTACTTTGGGAAGGTATAACTGCTCATGGATAAATCAAGTCCAGTCACAACTTTATCTTCCAGGACAGCAGTGAGCATAAGCAAGTCACTGGTATTATCAGGCAAGGAAACTGTTATTGTCAGTCAGGCACACAAATATGATCAAAAACAAATCACTTGAAAACAACCAATTTAATTTATATGTAAGCTGAATCAAGGCCAAATGCATAGCAGAATGAAGGAGCGAAATATGTTTTCAGGTAGTTCTCTCTTGCTGCATTTAAATAAGAGTTATTTTCATGGAAGAGCAGCTGATGTCTGCACAGCTCTGTAACTCACAATATTGAAAGAGTCCCAGTAAAAAAGAGTAATTGCCTCTTGTACACAAATGGTTCTCTATATGCTTGTACAGTCTTTCAGTGTTCTGGGACAAACTAGTTGAAGTGTTATAAAAAAAGCCCCATGATATTATAAATTTTGAATAGGCAAAATGAATAGATGCAGAGTGCATAGAATAATACAACTCACAAGCATTATCATGTCACCCTTTTACAATTTTTACTGAATAGATAGCACATGATGCATACAGTATGACAGTCAATTTAAGAGCTGAGTGAGCTGCAGAGATATGGATCTACAACCCATCAGAAAGTGTTATAAGTATAAAAATAACTTTCTTCTTTCACTCATTAATACCTTAATTTTATGTTTGTATTTCACTCTCACAGTTTTTATACTTTAATAAAAACATTCAAGTAGCATTTCCTCTTTGATGACAATGATGCCTACTTTTAAATCAGCACAGGCTATCAGGAGAGCAGTATAAAAATGATTAGCATTTTTTATTTGATTTTAACAATCAAGTTCTGTGCATTTTCTAAAGAACGAAGTTTAGCAGTTGAACAAAACGCCTATTGTAACTCCAGGCAGCAGAAAAATGCTGCCTCTGGGAAGGAATTTATTAAACTTGTCATCCCCCTAGACCCACACTGAACTCAGAATTACTCAGCATGCATCCCATCTCCAGAAGAACATGATTTGCCTTTCAGTCAGATGCTTCCTGCTGCTGGTGAAACTTAAGCTGTGTTTCCTGAAAAGATTCAACTTGAGAATTATTGCACTGCCATGGTTACAAGGTAAAATATATGGAAGGCTCAGGGGGCCACTGAAGGAAACTGGTTGTCTGAGAAGAAAAATGACCTCTCTATTTGGAATTTTTCTTATATATATGTGAACTCTTGCACTTATGCATGCTATGTATCTGTAAAGTTTAACTGAGTATCTCATAAACATCATAATAGTGACCTGATTCACCTGCAGTGCACTGAGTGAGGTCCAACAGTTTGTAACATATTAGTGTTATCTTCCAAAACCATTACAAGAATTTTTCTCAGGCATTGGTTCATTAGTAAAGCAACTCTTTTTTCTTAAAAAAGAGGGAGAACTTGTGTCTTCCTCAAAAGGGTCTATGCATATTTGAATCCCTGATAGAAAGCATACATTCATTACAACTTCCGCAACTGCATGCTGTTAACAGCATCCTGTAACATTGTCAGTGCCTCTAACGTACCAGAAGAGCTCACAGCTACTTTAAAACCTAGAACTGGGAATCAAGCCTCCACCTAGATTTTCTTCAAATGTAGACAGCACAAGGATAGAGAGGTATCTCCTAATAGCAAACAAGACATCCTTTCTAATGAACGAAAGCTCTCAATTTGTGGGTATAAGATACAGAAATTCCAAAAGGAACCCAGAACTGAAGAGTATATAGATTCAGAAATTCTCTTTTTTTTTAATTTTTCTGACATTTTCTCATGTTTTGAGAAGAATTATCATAAAAAAAGCAGAACAGATTTTAACATACAACAGCAACTTATTGTTTGATTTAGAAAACAACCTAATGAAGTTGTGTGCTATTATGCATTTTAAGACTTTTTAAAATGTTAAAAATAATAAGAAACATTAAAATGTCTTCCAAAGAGTGTGTCTTTTCAATGAAAATGTGAAAATCAAGGGTTAGAACTGGAAAAACAAGCATATTCTCACCTGCTGATAAAAAATTTTAATAGTTGCAACAGTTTCAGAGCCAAATTCAATAAACTGATTACACCATAGAGATTTTATCATTACCATTCCTTCTAACATTCAAGAATATTAGAAAAAGTTTCAGAAGTTCATTATAGCTAAACAGTTTTATACACATTTATAAACTGTACAACAGGTGAAGGTTTTATGCAGAGCAAAAGTTCTTGTACTTTTGACAATACAAATCATTTAGGCATATATGACCACATGACTTCAAAACAGGTTAGTACACAACCTGTAGTTCAGTGTATAGCCTCGCTTTAAAATATCTTTAATTAGAAAGCATATGGAAAGCTGCAATAAAGTAGTTTCATATGCAGAAATACGAAACCATTCTAGATCCGTTTTGTCCTGATTATATATATTCAGTAAAAGATCTACTGAGGAGGAAAAGCGATCCTGAAAGTTGGTAATCAGCTGAACTAGAAGTCAGAGCAGTAAAAAATACTTGCAAACTTTAAAAATACTTAAAAAGCAGTTCAAAGAAATTTTAGTCTGAATCACATGAGGAACATTGCACTGGAGTGCTGAGTTTCCACCAGAAGTAATCACTGATCCAGAGATCAGGCAAAACTGCAAAGGTAAGACACTGGATGATTACCAAGAATGACAGCTCAGCATATTTCATACACCAACAGCAGGGCCTGCTATCTCTGTAGCAGAAGCTGTCTTTCAGATAATGACTGTCCAGGGAAGTCAAGTAGCGCGATCCCAGATTAAGCTGAGGGCCAAAAAGAACATTTCTGCTACCAGCACCTTCATGACATGAGCATTTCTTCCATACATAGGACTAGCCTGCTGTCCAAGTAGACCAACCCTGCTATGCACAGCTCCTTGGATTTTGGAAAAGTCATGGTTCCACTATGCTTGTAAGGAAACACAGAATCACAGAATGGTTCAAGTTGGAAGGGAGAATTAGAGGTCATCTAGTCCAACCCCCCTGCAGTGAGCAGGGACATCCTCAAGGAGATTAGGTTGCTCAGAGCCCCATCCAACCTGACCTTGAGTGTGGCCTCCACCACCTCTCTTGGCAACCTGTTCCAGTGTTTCACCATCTTCATTGTAAAATATTCTTCCTTATATCCAGTCTAAATCTACCCTCCCTTAGTTTAAAACACTTACTCCTTATCTTGACACAGCAGACCTTGCTAAAAAGAGTGTTCCTGTAAGATACAGAACAGGACCATGCATTTTTTAGCACTAAAAAGAAGGCAAGAAAAAGACAAAGTAAACAAAACAGATGGCTAGTCTTTATATTAGGCACATCACATTATGTTATATGTACAACATAAAAAATTTTAAAAGATACATTGTCATCATTCTAGATGCTCAAAAAATTCTTGCAAGTATGAAAGTATTTTAGGTGATGAGTTAAAGCATTTTAACACATCACAGTTAAACTACTAATTTTTCATTCTTTCAGATTATACTTTAAAGTTACTGAAGTACTTTAAAGCACTTGTTCACAACGAATTACGACGTTTATGACACTGCAGTATTTCTACAATATTACACTACTTCTCTGAGTGACATACATTTTACAACAAGACAGAATTTAAGCAAATGGAAGCATTCGTATTTTGCGTGTAGTGTGTAACTGGTGCCTCACCTGCCTCTCTAAAATGGAATGACTTAAGCAGTAAGCTACAATTCATTCTACTCATAATAATATCTGCATAGAAGAAATCATCTTGCCCCAAGTGGTCACAAAAGCCTATTTAATGAAATGCATATTTTTGAAGACTCAGAGGCACTGTAATGTTTGCACTATTATTTAAGAACCATTAAGTACGATGGCAACACTAGCTCTATTAAACATTTTATAGTCTTCTCAGTGTATGTTTATTTTCTACATCAACTTTTGCTCTTTTACATTATTGTCTTAATAATTCAGCATCAAAGCAATGCCACAATTCAATGGATTGAAATTAGCAGGACATTTTTCTGGAAAGGGGAAAAAATATTTCTGGCAAAAAGCCTACCTCATCTACATGAATTATAAGTGGTTTAAAACAGTTTGCTGTCTCTAGGTCTCTCTAACCTTGCAAGGAAATTTTTAAGCACTTCAGAAGCAAATTTACATAAATTCAATAAAAGTCTCAAATCTTGGATTTGTACTTCCCAAAGTACCTTTTTGCCATTAACTTTTGGTTATAATGGCAATAAGAAATGAAGCCTTTGCTCTAGCTATTTGAAATAACACCATCTTGATACAGTTTTTTAGATTAAAATAGAAATTAGCTAAGTGAAGTTACAATATAAAAGTGATTTAAAGGCAACAGAAAGAACTTTCAACTTGATCAGCTTCTAGGAAGCATCCCCCAGGTGGGTCCTGGCCAGGACAGGTGTGGGTTCACAATTTGCAGCTAAGCAGACCACGAGGGTAACAGGCTGCTCCTTGGAGCTGAGGGCAGCTGATGCGAGTGCACTTTTCACCCTAGGCAAATGTATGGCTGTCAGAGGTCCAGAATCTACTTCAACATCTTGACCCATGCTGCTATGAATTTTGGATAAATAAATTGCTTTGAAAAACTCTGTAAATCGCATCACATTTCCAAGACTTCAGCTAGTCATAAAGTTTAGATCTAGATTTTTGACCTCTGATGTCTTTCTTTCTCAAACCTCTCTTATAGAAATGGCCTTCAGTTACAATCAGGAACTAAATCTTCCCAGAGTTTGAGGTCATTCAGTTATGCCAGTCAATAAACGTATTTTCTGTTTAAAACCAAAATCATTTCTAGGCTATATATTGTGTTGTGACATTTGGCAGGAAAAAGAAAAGAAGCTTAAGTACGTGTACATCGATGTCTAGGCTAGTTCTGGTGGCAGGAAGTATTGAACAAAATATATTTCCCACTGTGAAGGAATGCATTTCTGTACAAAGCTAAATGTTTTCATTTGACCTGTCTGTTATGACAGTAAACATTATCAAGTGTACCAAGGACAGGGTGGAAATAATAGGATAACTTCTGCTGAAAAAGAATTATGGCCAAAAAAAACCCCCAAACAACTAAATGATTAAGCAAATAAATAATTTAAAGCAAGTGCAATACAGTAGTAGGAGCAACTAGCAACTCTGGAAAAGCTACCACACTTCTATCTGTAAAGACTGTTTCTAGGTGGCAAAATATTCTTGATTCATGTTACATGTTAAGTTCCTAAATACTGATAATTACGGCATTCATCTCACACAGAAGATAATCCATATTAATGACACGACAATCATTAATGCTCCACACATAATAAAAAAGAGTCATTTCTGTTAAGATACTTAGCATTACTTAATAAACTTCCCAAGAGTACATTTCAGTCATTCTATCCTTGCAAATCCAAAAGATTATTTAAGGTTTCTTTCTGTCATTTAAAAATATGTCCATTGTGGATTCCTCCTCTGGCATGGCACTCTGTGTATTATTTAAAATTAATCCTATGAAATAACATTCTTCTGTGTGCGAAAATTGTCAGTATTTGCTGAGATGGAGATTGGCTCTGCTACCAGAAAATCACGGTGACTAATTGTTTAGATAGGAAAGATTAAATGTCTGGATTTTTAGTTAAATAACTTTTTTTCCTTATATCCCCATCAAAAGCAGGTAAAGGGGAGAGGACATCAAGTA
The DNA here is from genome assembly GCF_000695765.1 of Mesitornis unicolor. Taxonomy (NCBI): domain Eukaryota; kingdom Metazoa; phylum Chordata; class Aves; order Mesitornithiformes; family Mesitornithidae; genus Mesitornis; species Mesitornis unicolor. The sequence continues at coordinate 9,387 of NW_010156334.1, forward strand.
CCTAAACACAGAATGCACACTTTCAAGACAAAGAAGCATACAAGTTTCAGGATACATAAAGACTTTTTAAAATTTTCCCTAGGATTCCTCAGAAGTTTGTTTCTTTTATTTTTATTTTTTTCCCAAACAACACTAATCACTCTCATAAAAGGTGCCTATAAATCTGTCTGTGCCCTCAGGCCACAACAACTACAGTAAAAAATATCTGAAGAGGAAAGAAAGGAAAACAAAGGCTGAAGAGTTATTTTTCCAGCTTTCAGCAACCAGTTCTTTCCCTTTCTTTCACTAATTAAAAACTGTTATTACATAATTGTCACTTCGCAGTTGGTTATTCAGTGAAATAGTAGAAAGTACTTCTGGCTTTCTAGCATGATTTCCCAGCTGTTTTGGGAGGCAGGTGAAGAACGTTATTGGAGTCACAAACAGCTGCTCAGAACAAAACTGCCTATGTTCCCATTGCCACCTGACAATTCAAAGAGCACATTTCATTAAACAGGAGAGCCCTTCGAGTAACTCGAGGTTAATGGCTGTGTCTGTCAATGGCTTGTTGTTATCCTGACACTGAACAGGAAGAACATTTTACCATGTTGATCAAAGATCCTAAACTTTTCAACTTACCATTATGAATACTCGGAAACTCTTCTATAATTCTTTTTCTTTCCTACTTCTGTCAGCCTTCCTTTGTCTTACCTTATTTATGTTCTTTTTTCTTTGCCTCTCACTCCATTTAAACTAACCTGCTGTCTCATCACCTGCCCTATGCTGCTTTTTGTTTATTTTTCATTTCTAGTAATGATTCCTCATTCCTTCCAGCCTTCACTTCTGCAGGGAGATAAGACGTATGTGAATGTATAAAGCAAAATTCTACTTTCATTGAAGTTGATAACACAACTCCCACTGACATCAGCAGAGCCAGGATTTTAGCTGTGTACTGACATTTGATATGAGATGTCCAAATAATTTTCCCCCTTTTTTTGTGATAAATGCATATGGTTTCTTGATAAAAAATAAGTTTAGGAAAGTTAAACTGCATGCCATGTTTAGGAAAGTAAAAGTGGTCTCATATCCACACATAATATGTAGATGTAGGAATCATGAGACGTGTTTCTGAATGTGTTACGTTTTAGGAATGACATAGCTCATACCTTTTGCAGCTGTAACCCTTTCAGACCTCTCTGAAAGGGGCTGTCTCTCTCACATACTCTCTCCTTCCCCCACGTCCACTCAGATAACAGCAAACTATCCCTAATTCCAGGCTGCTGAAGTGGGTGCTACATAGAAAGGTCGTAACTCAAGAGACATTAGAAAACCGTTTTCTCTGTACCTGTATTATCGTCCCATTGCCCCAGGTATTTTGGTTGATTTTTCTTCGTTGTATCAATGTTAATTATCAGTTATTTATCATTCTAGTTACTAAATGCCTTTCATTACAAGTGCATAAATATAGTTCATGTTAGAGTCACTCGTTAAAATTTAAGTCAAGACGTACTCCTCTCATTTTTCAAGTTAATCTAGATTCTTGCTGGTGAAACAGTGCAGTATTTGGGGTTTTCTTGTGCAATGTTAACAACTAAATTATTTTCACTATTCTGTCATTCTGCTACCTTTCCACTAGCAGTAATACCCTAGCTTAGACAACATGAAGCATTTTGTCCTTACAGATTGTTACTTTATTCTAACAGCTGTTACTTATGCACCAAAAATTAGATAGATGATAGAAAAATATTTTGTGAAGCCATATATCAGGACAAAAGTTTTATAGCTTTAGTGTTGTTTACAAATCAATTCTTCTGAGTTGGGCTACCATTAGTAGCTTTTAAGATTGCCTAAAGCTGTGTCATTCACTGCGGTTTTGACACATTAATGCATTAATGGTATGTGCTGGCTGACATAACTTCTCTGAAGTACTATTACAGTAATTACTAGGAGTCTTGACATGCAAAGCTAAGAAAGGTGACAAAAGAGTATGTAGATACTCAGACACTTTAAAACATTCACTCAACATTGACAGTGCATAATTAAGATACTACAAAAACATTGAGAAAAGGATTGTCTGCTATGTACATTGTCAGAGAAAACAAGCATGAATGAAATAGGTAATTATGTGAAAATGATGCCTGATGCTGTCAAACAATTCTGTTTCAGTAAAAAGAGGTTAAGAGAATCAGGGTAAAAAGCACAGGTTTGCTCAGTTCAGTTCTTTCAGAGATAAAAATATTAAAATCTCATTAGTGTTTAGTAAAAAGGATGCAAATTTTTGAAGCCATTTAGGAGGCAGCAGATGGTATTACTGAATCCCGAGTTTGTGTTTAGAACCTTTGAAACTTGGAACTAAATGCATTTCTGGATTTCCTCAATCACAGATGTCTCCTAGAGTAAATGAGTGAGAGCATGAAACATTATCTGGAAAATTATCTTTCCCATTACAAGCCATGTTGCTTTTTTTTCTAAATCAGACTTATTTTTTCTAAGAAAAGTATTACTCTGAATCACAAATTACGAATGCTCAACATTACTTCCTCTTTTAATCTAAATCCACTCTTTCATTCTCCACATGTATTGTTTAATAAACTGGTTCAATGGATCAAGTACCTTAATATCAAAATTCCTCAGCTGTTCTTCCTTCACTTGAAACTAGGAACCATCAATATCTTGAAAACTCATTGCCTCATGGTCTGTTAACTGAAGTGCTGTATAGGAGTAATTTCCTGGACAACATCTTCATGATGTTGTGCAGCAGCTGGGATTACTGTGAGCAAACAAGTCTGGAGTGATTCTGGCTTGAGGCTATAGACAGATATCCTTGAGATACTGACATCTTTATAGTACTTTAAACATCTTGCTTAAGATGACAAAATCACCATTTTTAGAGATAATGTAGTTTGAGAAAACTTCTATTGGTTGTTCACTCTCTGTATACACATGAAAAGAAATATACAACTATGTGATATTAATTTAAAAATTTAATCCTTCTAAAAGCCATTCAATACATTCAAAGTTACTTAAGGAGGGCGGGGGTTTTGCTTGCATATAAGTAACAAAGTTGAGAGTGGTCTTAAGCTTCTCACAAGGTTTATTTTATGTTGTTAAACATGTCCTGAAGACTTCCCTTTCTGCCTAAGACCCAGCTGTTAACAGTCCACTATTTCTTTCACAGTCCAGTCTGCAAACACCAGTCCAAGAAATAGCCTTCCTTAAACTCAGGTTTGACACTTGTAGTATAACCATTTTCAGTAGGTAAATAGTTAACTCCTTTAGGAAAACAAATTTTTGAATCACCATATCTAAAGCTAAGTTGGTGTTTTGCAAGAACAAGAGCTGATTAGGGACATCAACACTTGGCTGTTAATTGTTTACAGCCATAAACTATTTCTATATTTAGCCAAAGACACATTTTAAATTACTGCAGTTTATTTTAAAATCTGAATATGGGTGATATTTTAACTGATTCATAAATATTTAAAAGTCTACTGATTTTCAATCATATCTTTCTGCAATCTGTTTTTCATAAATACTGAATTAGTGACAGGTTATTTTCAGTAAAATAGCACAATTATCATTCTTCTAGAAAAACAGTTATAATAGCACAGAAAATCTTTAAGACTAGGAAGTTCTTTAGTATGATTTATTACCCAAAAGGTACTAATGTATTTTAAAAGCATGCTAAAGCTGTATTTCTGTTGTTCCTATTAAGAAATTCTAGCTTCCAGCTTGTCAGTTTGATATATATTTCTTCATATGTCTCATGTTTTTCATTGTTGTCATAAGGACAGAGTGAATTTCACAGTAATATTTACTTCTATTCTGCCAAGACAGGAGTATTTAAAAACTGATTATGAAGGAAAGCAACCAAGAAAATATTACATTAATAAATAGTACACTATTTCTAAAAAATCCCAGAGGACCTGGGAGTTGGGATTAAAAAAAAAGTTTTTCCTTCTTTCTTTAAGGCATACAGAAATTTTAGGTTTAAATGCAAATTAATTCCATAGACGGGTTTTTAACCTGTTAGGAATTATCAGCCAGTTTAGCCAAATTAACCAATGCTACACATCAGCTATTATATGATGGAACATTCAAACACTACATGTTTTGTTTTGATTGCCATCCCCTTCTCCCACCAGATCCCAGTGCTTCTCAATAATCAGATATTTGAAACAGGAGAAGATACTCAGTGATGTTCCTCTACCGATTAGAGGTAGCTTTGTAGCTACACTCAGTACACTCAGTGCTCTAATAATATGGGAATTGATTCTAATTTAATGCACTGTAACAGTACAGTATTGACTACTGCTCTTCACTGGCTGAATATGCTCGCTGTCCTCAGCACTCAGCCTCTGCGGAATGACCAACCTGTAATGCTGTCACTAGTCCCATAAACAAAGATGTTTTCAAGAAAGAATTGGTATTTGAATGTCATAAACTTAATCCATTTGTAGGCCTACCATTCCCTGGAACTAAACCAGCAGAAGTAAAAACCTGTAAAGTGCTTGTTTCAACTTCATAAATCTATTTAAAAAAATAATCTTCTGATTATATCATTCTGTAATGACAGAGACCCATATAATACAGAGTAAGAAATAATATTTCTTCATGTTAGTAGCAACTTGATAGGCACATGCTCCTGAAAACAAATCAAAGCTCCTCTGGGAAGAAAATATATTTTCAGGAGAATTGAAAAACAACTGGCCAAAACAAGAAAAGACTTGGTTACCCAAAATTAAGTTGCTTTCTTAAGAGACACAATTGAAGGAGATCTTAAAGTTACTCAATTACATCAGACTATTTAGAAAGCATAACAACTTCCTTCTACATAGGAAATGAAAGATACAACAAGAAAATTATGTATAGCTTAGTACAACAACAAAGAATTAACTACTTTCTTAACATGTTTCCCTTTAATGTGATAATTTATGTTAAGGCAAATCCAGTTGACAGGAGGCAATATAGCCTTGAAGTGTCATGCTAATATGTTTCCTTTTTTTTTCTAATTAGGGAAGCAGACAAGAAATATATCAGAAGTGTTGAGATTGTATCCAAGTTCAGTTGAATTACTTTAAGTTTGAAAAGCCAAGCTGAGAGAAAAGTCTTTGAATTACACAACACTGAAATACATCAAAATGAACAGAAGTATTGCTCGCCTAGAAACATACAAACACTGTGTTCAATTAGAAACATAGAAAGCAATTCCAGCACATCAGATGAGGATAACCAAGCATGGAAACAGAGATTAAAGATTTACATATGCATTTATACTGTAGATTATGATTGAAGGGTGAAATGTTAGGGAACAGTTTGCTTTAGTACTGTAGTGGGCTTTTTCAAGTATGTTTAGAAGTAACAAATAACATTGCGTCAAGATAGACAATTTTTTAAACAACTTTAGACAATCTAATGTAAATGGGCTTAGAGATTAACCCATCCTGCATGAATAAATGTGTGGAGTTGGAACTCTGTTTTTCAAGAATTATTCAGAAGTATCATTTCTGGAGTTAGAGCAAGTGCCTTTGTTTAGATTTCTCTCTTTCAACAATAGCAATTTCTTTTTAACACAATTTTAAGAGCTATATCATAAAGCATTCTTTCCTATAGCACTTCATAATTCTTCACAGCAGCCAGGACATGGGTCAAGCTCTAAATTACTCACTCTGTGAAGGCTAAGACATATGAACTACACATGGATAAACATGTTTTTTAATTTTCAAATTATGCATTCTGACATCACAGAACATAAACCTTTGACTTAAAATCCATCTATCAGGTGCTAATCTAAAACTGGAGCCAAAGCAGTAGAAAGAATGTTTCATTCTATTTCTAGCAATGCTTTGTTTCACAAGAATAAATCTTAAATCGGTACAAACTATTGGGAAGTCTAAAGCCACTAGCAAAAGAATCCCCAGAGGAAAATGGGGGAAGCAAAAGGTATACTAAAGAGTGTCTTTGCCTGTATAAAATAAACAAGAGATACTTGAGCAATACATGGTCTCTCCGGAAAGCTTCTTTGCAAAAGCAAGATGTTTATATAATGCCTAATGCAGTGCATTCCTCTTTCATAAAGATTTCATAAGTATATAACAAAATAAACAAAATGACTGAAGCAACAGCCTGGGGGAAACCAGTAAATAGAGCTCATTTCATATGCAAAAACAATAATGAGAAAAGATCGGTTACTGCAGTTCTAATACCAAACAACAGATCGTTCAGAACAAACTTAAATAACACTGTGTTTCAGGTGAACAATCCACACAAGGGACTGGAATTTTTCCTCCTGCTCCCCTAGACTTCCATTTCACTCTGAAAGTACAAGCGGAAGCACCACAGCATCTCAGCATTCCCCGCAGTATTTTCTTGCTGCATTTGGGCCCTGCAGGGATTCAGAGTAACTGCAATGGTTCCCAAGGATCCCAACTTTCTCAGCTGACACACATTGGGATGTTGGTAGCATCTTTGCAGCTAAAGGAGTTCCTGGCACCAAAATAATGGGAATGACTGAAAAGGTTTGTGCTGGATACAGTCTAAAGGTATAGTGCAAAAAAAAATCATCTATCTTTGCACCTTTCTAACTGATCATTGGACTGAAATACAACTCTGCAGAAGCTAAGAATAGGAGGGTATTTACCTCAGATTTCTGGCAAGAACAAAGCAGTTAGTGACTGGGGAAATCTACGTTATATACAGAGATTTTCTGCCACACTCCCTTCCTTGTCTATTTTTAAGCCCATACCGACAAGGAAAACAGTGGTATCGATCTCAGTTCTCATATTTGATTCATTGTTGATCCCATGCAGATTTAATGTTTAGAACAGTAGCTACAGCAACATTATTTTTTTCATAATAAAAAATGGTGAAGGTTACAAATCTGAGGCAAACAAGAGTTTTGCCTTGATATGCTCTATAGACAGTTCAACAAATTGCCTAACTATAAGTTTAAAAAAAAGCAATACTATGCAAAATTAAAAATAAATCTATTTTCCAGATTTTATATACCAAGGCATTGATTCAACTTCAGACAAATCAGGTCTCTCTAAAAGTGGCCAAAGACACAATTTGTACTAACAAGCATATGCCATGCCCTATTTCTTTCAAATGCAGTGGGTTTAAAACATATTCTTAAGCACAGAATAATTTTTAATGGCTATATAAAGCAAGTGTGAGCTTCATAGTGCTAACACATATATCCTCTATCTGAAGCAACCAAGAATTGTTTGGTGATGGTACAACTGCAATAAAGGCAACCACTGAAAGAACCCAGACTTGGCAGAGTTTTCTTATCAAATAATCTTGCTTATATGTTTATGACCATCAAATTCCTCACCTTTACATATGCCTATCCACATGATGACACAGAAACCTAGCCCTGGTTTCTGAGAATCCTGTCTCACATAGGATTAGAAGCAGCTTTTTCTGTGGAATCAGTTGGCAGTAAAATATCACAAGTTATCAGTACTTTAACCACTGGATTAGCTTCAGTAGCTTATTCTTTAAAGTAAATAAATTGAGGTGACAGATAATTTTAGATACTCGAAATTATTTTGCAAAACACTTTGTACAGTTATATTGGACTTTACTGAAATATGATATAAAACTTTACCATTATAGCCCAATAGTTGGAATAAATTAAACAAGCAAAGGCTCCAGAACACCCAGAGTATATTTCTACCTTTCATTTCAGCCATTTAATAAAGTTTTTCTTCCTTTTATCTTTGCACATCTTTGCTTACAAATTCATCTTTTCCACTTGCATGTGAAATATCAGTTAATATAAAAGACGTAGTTACTTAAGAATAGAAAATAAATCCAAAATGAAGTTAGACACAAAGATGCATAGACAGGCATGCATAGAACTGCAAATATAGCTTCCTAGTTATAGTTTGTAATTCACATGTATGCTAAGAAGCAACAGACAAAACTGTGTTCACGTCAACCTATTTGTGATTTCAAATAGGAAGTATCAGCATGTGAATCTGGGTAAGTTACAGATATATGATTACATTATAAAGCACACAGCAAGTATCTGCATATATAAATGAAACCCCTAATATTGAACATACTTGCAAAGAGCTAAAAACATACACACACACATAGATGTCTTCTCAAGCACGCAAATACAACTATTGGGATAGACATTAACTGATCTGTGTCTACCACTAATGAGAAACCATGAAGCTAAACAGAAGTAAACACAGATGCACACTACATCTTTGTGACCAAAACGTCACCCTGTTTGTTCAGAAAAATATCATTAATGTGATTTCTCTAGGTCACAAACAAAATGGTGTTATGTGACTGAGAATGGACAAAATTATTTAAGAATGCATTGAGATATGGGAAATTATTTCCTATAATTTGGTTCCAGAGATCCTTAAAAGGACAGAAAAACAATAATCACTTAAAAGAGTGCTGAACTACTCAGCATGAGCAGCTTGGGGCACATGGAGAAGGCACAGTTCACGTAGAACTGCCACCCACACAGGGAAGAAGCTCCCGGTGGATTTTGGAACAGCCAGAGTTAATTAGTGACATCTGAGCAAAGATTTTGCAGAATATAATTTCTGACATTAGATGCTTTTATTTCAGCCAAGCCATCTTTAGACACCTCAGTCCTTCAGCGGATCTAGCTCTTACATATGTGTGCACTGTCTTCTATGATTATCCTGCCCTTGATTAAAAGAAATTGTCTAAGTAACTCAAGTTCTAATTATTTTTTAGGCTTTTTTAGGAATCTTCTCAAAGATCATTAACACATTTTCTCAGTACTGGACATGACAATTAGATAGAGTATTTCAACAGTTAATCAACCAGTGTAAAATAGTAATGAATAAAATTCACATATAATTCCTCTCAGACTCTCATAACAGAGTTTAATTGAGCTTTAAGTGATCTGAAACAGTTCAGTTGGTTTCTTTCATAAAAGTAAATTTCACCCGTTCTGAATTCTTATGTAAGTGTGCTTCTTAAAAAGTCACATTTAAAAACATTTTTTCCACTAGCAATTGTTTACAACTTTATATGAATGACATGTAATTGGAACAGTTTTTATTCTATAGTATTTCCTGAGGTCTATGTTTTCTTTTACATTTTTTCTACCAAAAGATTAATGGAAACGTAAGATGCAAGTTGTAAGTTAATACCCTGAATATAAGCAAAATAAAATGTCTCTTCTGGTACACATCAATTTTAGTTTGTTTTTGCACCAACTAGAAAGGTTTTCCTGTATGTTCATAAAAGACTGGGTTTTGAACTTTTAAACAAAAGAAACTTTATTTGAAGAAATGCAAAAGCTTAAGGTAAAAACATTTCTTACCTATAAAAAATGTGATTAATATAATGGGAATTTATGAGTAAACACTACAAGAAGTGGTTATTTATGAAAAAGGTACATGGTATGATTAATGAGATTTCTACATGTGGAATTAAAAATTTCTAGGTGTAAGAAAATGTCTTTGGACATAATGAAACTGAAGCTTCTTCAATTTTCTACTGAACAGAAGGTGCACTTTTAATCAGTTCTGGGGATAAAAAAAAGAGCTTTCAATTCAAGAAGGCAATTAAGTATACATAGAAAAACATTTTAATCACAGTTTTAGGCTACAAATAAATGACACTATATTCAAGATAGACAATACTCCCATTGGACTATATGATTTGTTAACTAAACAACATAGGTAACTACTTTTATTTTCTCCCTGAAAGATATTCCAATATCTTTTTCCTATAATTCCCAAACTTAGCTCAGAATTAATGATTCCAGTACCTGTGGAACACAGCACAGTAACACAAAACATCTTTAGAAACGCGTAGGCCTGCTGTGCAGGCACATACAAGTGTATAGTCAGCATGCAAAGAATGCAACCTTCAGATTCCTAAGTTTCTCAGTTGCTGAAAATGTTATCTAACCGATTTCACAAGTCTATAAAATACTGAAATAATCTGAAAATGAACCTCTGCTACCTACTAGCAAGTGTTAAAAAAAGTTTACTGTTACATTATTAAGAACATTTTGTAACTGTATATAATAGTTAGCTGACTACCAAACACATATTGAGAACAATACACATTAGTCTGGATGTGAATGCATATAATGACATGAGGCTGTACACTACCTCATGCTAATCAAGGAGATTCACATGTCGCTCCCTGTTTTCCATTTATGTGAGCCTAATTACCAGTTCTGATATTGAAGAAATCATCAGACATATGGTAAATTGAAGGCATGACAGCATTATTATATAGAAGCTACAATTCTGCTAAAATCTATATTACTAGCTTTTAAGAAGCAAACCATTATTTACAACCCTGGAAAAAAAACGTATTAATATTTACGACATTATAAATCTCTGTGAAAGTCAGTGCCTACTTTCAGAGAAAAAAATATAGGTTGTTAGGAAGTCTAATCATTTTGCCAAAAATCTGCAAAATCTTGTGAAATGCATATTACAGCATCTGAGTCATCAGCCTCATCTTCATGAGTACATCATAAACAGCACTACATAATTTATGTATTCCAGTATGCCAAGTCATAAGTTTTTGGTGTCAGAAAAATATTTAGGGAGGAACTCCAAATGGACTGATATATAGATTACTTCACACTCATGTAAAAGATTCTGCTTATTTTTAAGAAGTTCAAATGATGCCATTGCTCACAGGAGACTTGAAATTTGCTGGAGAAAATATTCTATGAATAGAAAAGTATATTTTCCCTGCCAGATTAAATACCGTTCAAGCATAGCTGAGGGAAAGCTATTACATACCACCATGTCCTTCGTTAATTTGGATTTTTCAGGTAAAATTTTGTCAACTTTGCCAAGCTGAACCACGAACATAATTGTTCTTACATGGATTCCTCCAGGCACTGAGTAGAAGTAGTATCATAATGTCTACAAACACTGATCAAGAAAGCCAAAGAAATGGTTGTAATTACACACCAAACACCAAATTACACACCATGTCTGAGAAAGTTGAAGCTTCAGTGCTCCATCTGTCCCTCTCATAATATGAAAAGTAAAAGAGTAGCTCATGCTAACTTTCATCGAGATTCATATGTCAACTCCTATTTGCCAAACTACATGTCCTCTGACGTGATGACATCTGATGTACTATTATCTAACATAGCTGCTATCCAAAAAGTCATCTCCCACATAGTGTAGATGACAGTTACTTAATTAAATTATACAAAACAATTTTAAAACTCCAATTTATGTGTACTATTCCATTAAAATTTCATCAGGATACCCTCTTATATACAGATGCTCAACATGTGCTAGACAGCAGTCAGTATCTTTGTCATCTGCAAAAGAAATGCTGCAGATCTGAAGCAGTAACACAAATGTGTAAATGGAGTACTCAAGATCTGCACAGAGAGAACCACCAGAACAATGACCCAGATTGGAAGTTATCTTTCAGAGACAGAAAAAAAAAATAGATCTGATAGTTTAAAAAAAGCCCCAAAACTCTAACAAAGAAAGATCTGAATTTGCTGACTAAGTTTCTTAAGGAAAGTATTTGCTTGAAAGTTACACATATAAAACACACATCATTCTCCTAAAGCTGAGTATACGAAAAGTGCATATAAATACAAACTACAGCAAAGGGAGAAATAAAAAGAAAATAAACCTACTCAGGTTCTTTACTCTCATTAATTATTTTTTTTTGTTTTTTAAATAATAAGCTGGCTACCATTACAGACTCTTCATATAACAACTGCACAAACCTCAAGGAGTTTGAACCATAAGAATATTCTGGAGAGCCAAAAAATAACTAATATGACTGTTTATTCTAAAATAATGTATGTTAGAGAAAATAAATTAGAAATATTGAAAAAAGTTATTCAAAACTGAAAAATTAAGAACTAGTAACAATTAAGAGCTGGTATTTGTACAAACAACTACAACTTCAGAATGACATCATGGTAAGCAATACCAGATTTTGTCTGACTTGTTATTAATCTGGTCCAATGTCATACTGAAAGTCTTCTATAGATTATAAGCAGAGAATATGAAGATCTATTAGAGAGCCTCTTCTCAGAATTTAATGATACTCTCCAGAAAAATTTGTTCTGCTGTAACAAAGAGTAAAAGTTAGCAAACCAGTAAAAAAAACCCTAGACTTAATAGCTTGTATCAAATGGATAGCAATTTTTTGAATAAATGGAAACTGTGACTAAAAAGCAGTATGTAGGAAGGAAAATGGAGAATGTAATTGCCATAATACAGCACATCAGTGGTCCATCTAGTCCAGCATTCGGTCTTCAGAAACACTCATAAAAATTGCTTAATGAAGCAAACAGGACACGCATAAATCATCAGCTGCCTTCAGCAAATGCTTCATGAACTCAGAGATGACTTTACACTGACAGTATTTAAAAGGGGCATATGCAGACCAATCTTGAAGTACTCAATGAAAAATATGTGTTCAATTCTGCAATTATCTTTTCTGCAAATTTTACGTTGTGCTGCTTTTTGTATATTGGGCAGAAGTCTATTCCCTACCACTCCTTGATATTCAGGTTGAACCTACTGATGTATATTAATACAATTTGTCAGCCTATTTTTTAAAACCTTGTCTTGCAATAATTTAGAAACATAATGAATTACAGATGTAGGGTTACTGCAGCATCACATGAATTGCTTGTTCATGAAGACAGAGATTACTTTCTGCTTTCTCATGAATATTTCCTATTTCTATACTGGTAATTCAACTACTCCTCTTTTTGTTCCAGTCCCTTATGAACATACACATCCCTACTTTATAAAATATAGGGAATAATTTATGAACTAACATGCAGCTAATGAATCATAATAAAAATCATCTTGTAGAAAATGACTAAATGCAAAGATACCACAAACATACAAGAGCTGATTTAATTACTGTATTCCAGAGGCAGAAGCCAGAGGGGAGAAAAACTGTAGGGTTACAGTGGCAGAAAGTTCATTCAGAGTGAAGTCAAAGTAACAAAAAGTTACTGAAATACACAATTTCCAAGTCTGAAACCAGTCTATCAGGTCAAGAGGACAAAAAAAATGAGCAGTATGATGATTGATCAGAAGCTCATTTCAACATGGGGACACTCAAGAAACTTGTGCAAGGGATGGTGTGATAAAGGGCACGTGCCTTGCCCTTCCTAACCCTCACATCAACAAAAACCTGGCCCTGAAAGCTGCACTGAACCTTTCCCAGTTGCCACATTCTAACCATGATCTGATTTGTGTTCTCAGAGTTGCTTCTGATTTGGGGACATTCTTCACTTTGTGAACTAATCTGTTGCTTGGCTTTCATTATTTGGTTGCAGATCCTTACTTGCAGTCTGTAAACTGATATAGATGAGGTCTATTTTAAAGTCTATTTAATAGCAAAATATTAATTTCTAAAGGTAACAACAGTATCACTTGTGACTAGCCGTTACGAGTGCACATCTGACACAGGCACAAAAAGAACAAACCATAAAGAATGATTTACCATTAAACGATAAAAAGGAAGTGTTTCACATGTCAAGTACTTGCTTAATTAATTGTTCAATTTATTAAATTAATTTGTTCAATTCTAATTATCAATTAATTGGTCAATTATTTTGCACAATCATTTTGAATACAAGCAGCTGCTTTGGCTTAAGTGGTCAAAGACTGGATAAGGAAGAAATCTGGTTATTTGATTGCCAGAAGTCTAAATGCTATGCCATGGTCATCCTTCCTCAGATACCTATCCTGGCCACTTCACAGTATCTCCTCTATTACAATTGTCACTGAGTTGATCTGGCATTATGTTATTGTGGCCATTCAGTCACACAACTGGCTCATAAAAGGCCTCTTCAGGCCTATTATGTCCTGTGTCTGGTGAGTGATGCCTTCCAGCTGTGGGTAATGCCCCACTGGATCCTTAACTTACGGACGGCTGAATTTTGATATGACATTATGGGGTAGACTGAATGTGTTCTTTGTTGATATACCAGGGAGTCAGGAAGGAAAACTGATCTATTTTTCAAACAGATCCTTCTCTCACTAGAAAAAAGCTTGTACAGCACCTTTTCTAAACAAAGTGTTATTCATTCTCAAAAACAAAGAAATTAGGGTTCTACAGCAAGTAGTACCTGGTCGATCTCATGTGCCTACTGGGTAAAAGTATGTGAAAAATATAAGATCCATAGTAAAAAAAGTTTGCCATTTTTTTTTTATTCTTACCTAACTTCAACTTCATACTTCTTTGACAAAAGCTTACGTTTGAAGCTAGAGTGAAAAACCACTGAACATGCGCTAGTACAGAATCCTGTCAGAAAAGACTTTTTGTACTACAGTTTTCAAGTCCAGCCCTATAAAGCTGCTTTAATTTATGTGGGATTTTTTTTCCTCTCTTCTCTCTGGAGGTTCCCCTTACAGAAATATTTTAAAAAATCAGAAATTTACTGTTTGTTACTCTGGTTGCAGTTACAATTAACAAGTAGTGCTGAACTTCAAACAGTTCTCAAATGCAGCAAATTATGTGATTTGCCTTGTACTAATACTTCTATAGTCCCATTAAATTCCAGAAATCCTTTATTGTAAGGATTACACAGAAATAATAACAGATTTTTTTTTTGTAAATGAACCACTGCTTTGGTAACAGTAGGAATCCCAAATTTTAAGTTCATTATCAAAGGAAACTCATTATCATTAAGTTTCTACGTATGTTCTTATTGTACTTAGCATTTACTGAATCCACTCAGAGCAGTTAATTAATCAGAGAGGATGTTATATTAACTCAAAGCCATGTTTTCTTCCCTTTCTGTGCCTTCAGATGTTGCAAGCATAAGAACTCGTAATGCCTGCACCCAATTTAGACCACGTATGAACTGTGGTTTCACTACCATTTACCATTTAAGAGGACTGGCAAATGGAAAAGTACTTTTTCTTCTTTACTTAAAGTGGGCAAAAGGTGGGGACTTGATCGGCATTTCAGACCACATGACAACTCTAGTGTCCATGGCCAGTGATCATTAATGCAAGGGTCACAAAGCCCATATGTGTTTTCCTTTATAGTCTCCCTCTCTGGTGTCCTCTTATTTTTCAAAACTACAAAATATGCAAAACTATCATTATTCTCATGGGAAAACCATCACCAGATTAATGATTACAAATTTGTGAGGTTCAAGAAAAAGACATGTTAAATAATTCTTACATGACTGAAGAAGTTTCCTTCAAAGCACAGACAAGCAAAACCAGTCTTACAAAGAATGGTGAAGTTACTTGGCTTGGCACTGCTAGTTCATGGAATTAACCATGTTTAATGTGTTCTTGTTTATCATAATGACCTTCATCTGATTCCATCCTTCAGAAACCTTCATCTATCTAACCTACAAAGAATATGTGAAACAAAAGCACTTCTCAATATTAGTGCAATTTACATCAAATGCACTACAGAAAATTACCTAATACAATTTTCTAAACCATTTAGTATTATGAACTAGGAACTAAAAGAGAAAATTACATTTTATGATTTGTAGGCTATTGAAAACACTCTACACCTGAATTCACACAATCTGTACTACCTTGCTGATCTCTCAATGGTAAAAGGCTTTAATAAGCCAGAGAACCAGAAATAATATTCTGTGAATTAAGCAGGAAAATATGTAAATTCCCTCTGAATCTAAATGAGCAAGACATTGCATGTGGTTGCTTCTCAGACTTCGGCACCTGAGCTTGGTTTGTTTCCAAGGCAAACAGAAGACAGGAGTGCTGAAACAAGGTGTACAATTTTCAAATGCAGAACAAACATCTGGACCAATATCTTGAGATATCAGTAGCATTTTTGTTACTTGTCTGAAGTTTGCACAAAATGCCACGGGTGTGGTTAAGCCAACCCACACCCCCACTCTGCAACGTTAAAAAAAGGAAACAACATTCTTGAAAAATACCAGTAAAGGAAAAAGGTTGAAATCTAGAAGTATTGGTTAACTTACAGGCTTATTCTATGGAAAATTATAGACCTAGAAACTTTCCCAAGGATTCTTTCTTCTGTTACTCAGTAGCTGTTCAGGAAAAAAGTCACTCCCAAGTGATAAAATAAGTGATAAATAAAATTTGATGAGTGCTGAGGACTCAAAATTCTCACTACAATACATATGGCATGTATTCAGATACACTTGGAGCCAAAAAGCAGAAATATTCCCGAGAAAGAATGAAGATGTATTTTTAACTGCACAAATTTAAATGCGTTGACATTTTCTGGAAAATCAACTAAAACAATTTGAGATTAATAGTTTTACATCACACTTTTTAGAAGTGCAAGCAGATGTAGTGTGAACTGTAATGTGAACTGTAGAATCTTCAAACTAGACAAACCAATTTTTTCCAGAAGTCAATCTTTGGAGATCTACTAAAATAGCTGGTACTAATAGACCTTCTTATTCTGTAGACAAGTAATCATTTAATTTTAAAAATTACATTTATTAATATAAAACTCAATTGCGGTAAATATTCTTACACTAACTAAACAGTCTTCAAAACCTTTAAACCACTAAAAGGAAAACTTTGCAATTAATGTCAAATAAGAAATTCTGAGTGCATATAATTTGTATTTTGAGATAAATCTGGAAGTCATAGTATCTAATATCCAGAATTTCCATTTAATATATTATTATCCTTAAGGGCAGGAAAAGGTTTCTGCTCAATTGCTACAATAACAACAAAGGAGCAAATTTTATTTCCAGGAACTTAAGAATTACACAAATACCAAAATGAACAGCTTGCTTCAATTAATTGCTTTAGCAATAATAAATCATTTACATTTTCTTTCTTCTCTTGTGTGTTTTGCTGCTTTTGTAGCACAAAATTACTAGGCTTTCATTTGTTACATTAGATGATGGTCAAGTTTAACCTATGTTAAACCTATAAAACTTCGAATAAATGCTTAATTCAAAATCCATTCTACACACCAAGAACTAAGGTCAAATCAACATAGGCTACTGTCCTAACAACTATCCACTACAGTCATCAAAATTTGGTTACAAAAACAACCAATTGATAGAAGTCCCAGAAAGCAAATATATGAAATTGTGTTTATAATTATTATCTGACAGTATTCAACCAAAAGCAATGGAGTCAAATTACTAATTGCTATCTTCGAGTATACACTTGAAGTGTGCTACAGATATTCTTATGACTTTCTCTTGCACAGTAATGGCTGTTTCCTCCTTTTCATGCCCCATAAAGGTCTTTTAGACCTTTAGGATGTCGGAAAGATTGAAAAAAAATAATGCAGCTGTATCTCAGCTATAAGATAAACGGTCTGCTGGCTTAGGGATTCACAGAACACTCTAGGAAGGGTGGTATAGAAAGCAACAAGGCAAAATTGCCAAACTTAATTCTGTATATCAGGTCAAGGGAAAATAGAGGCCACTGAACTTCTTTTTTTCCTAAAACAAGACCTATTCAGAGAAAAATAGTTATTAAATCATGCTACATGGGGCAACAAAGATAACAAAGAAATACTGCAGACTTCACCTTTTTCCTGGATAGAAATTTTAACAGGTCCACAGTTAAATTTCCTCTCTTTTTAATGGGAATTGGATCCCATAAAAGTACTAAATCTCTCCAGGGATTTGAAGAATTTATATAAAAGTTGTGTAATAAAAATAAAGTTCCCTAAGTATGCAGCTATAACGAATACATCACTGATTATACATGGCAGGCATTCTAGCAGTCTGATACAGTGAAAAACATAAGCATCAAACTTATATGGGATTATACAAGGGATTTATGTCAAAATGCAGTGGTAAGAAAACTGCAGAGAGCATCGTAGTCATTCTAAACTTTCATAAGTAGCATCTTCATAGAAATACAGGACAGAAACAAGAAAAAGAATAACTGATAAAAGTTTCTGTTGCTAAAGCAATTAGTAATATCAATAGCAACCCATTAAACACTTGCAATATTTTTCACAACAGAACAAATCAAAGTACTTCACTGTTCCTCCCTATCTTAAACTCTTAAGTACTGAAGGTAGAAAAATAAAGTAGTTATATTTACTCAAGAGATCCAATATAACTGATATCCAACTTGAGATTTTATTAAATATTCAGAAGTCTAGAGCTTAAAAAGATTATCAAAGTCTAAAATTAATAATACTACTTAATATTTGGTGCTGTGTATAAATATGGAACAAATTTTATGAGATCAACACATTCAGTAAGATAGTATCAAGGAAAAAAACTGTGCAAATTGTTTGAGATACCAATACATCTGACAAGAAAGTAGCAAGGAAAGCAGCTCTGTAAAAATGAGGTAAAAATTGCAAGATATTCAAAAGCCTCTAGATAAAAATTACCATGTAATTGCTCTGTTTATCTGCATGCATTTTTTCTTGAAAGGTTTTACTTTTAAAACTCTTATAACATTTTCATTTAATGTTAAACATTGCACAGTTATCACTTTGAGTTTTAAAAGGGAATTAACAAGATAGCTAAAGCAGTAATTATGGCTATTTCCTTCAAGTAAAAAATAGTATTTCCCACATATGCAATATAATCCATCCATGAGTCTAAATACTTTAGGATGCCTGAGGGTCAAACTTTGCAAAGATGTGAAAGTTGGGGTACTTTACATCATATAAAATACAAATTAGAAAAAATCTGGCATCTACTGCATGCCCAAGTGTGAAATGGTATGGACTGCAGTAAAAAGCAACAAATAGGACTCTAAAAGATGACGGATGTCTCAATTAGGAAGTCTGCTGTGTCATAAATTCCCTTCCTACGGTGTTCTCAGAAGGTTGCCCTGGTTCAAAACTCTTACCGAACTCTATCGACAGAGTTCTTAGACCAATGACAGGAAAACCTCAGGCACAAACATCTGTACTGAACAGGGGAATGTCTAGGACAGCTTGAGTGCTACACAGGCTGAATAGCTTTTTCTGAAGAAAGCTGTAGAGCAGAAGGACTCAAAAATTGGCACTCTTCAATCTTTGCAGGGAGGAGAAAGCATTTTTATAAAAATGCAATGTAAAATCATGCTGCACAGAACCAGGGAGAGAAATTCATTATCAGTGTTCAAACCTCACTGACTTCCAAAACATGTAACGTGCATTGGAGGAGGGAAGTTTTTAGTCAAAAGCAACCAGGGAAGATTTACATCTTACTTTTACAAAAACCCTAGCAACTTTTTTTACTCTTGGTCAGAGGTTCTGGGCTTCAAAAATCTGAAGACAAAAGACTTTTTTTTACTACTCTTGAGGAGCGCATTAATGCAAAATCTGAATACTATCACATATGAGACCAAATGGTAGAATCCATTATATTATTATTGGAGGCAGCTGCACTTCTGTATCTTTTCCATGATAAATATAAGCTTTGTATACTCATGCTATTCAAATTCCTTAGTGTATCTTTCAATTTTATACAAGCAATCTAGCCTTCTGAAAATTTTGGATGTGTAGACTATTTGGTATCTAAACTTCAAAACTGTATCAACATTACATGCTTCCCCTACTAGTAGTTGTGTTCAAGCACAGAACTTTAAACAATCTTATTCCTCAATTATGTAACTATACCTAATCTGAACCTATGGCCGTGTGATCTAGAACTCACTGTGAAAAGTCTATTACCTCTTCCTGAATATATAAACATTATTTTTCTGCGTTGTAGGCAGATTTTGCTAAGAAACCAGTAGGTTCCTCTTGTAGTTCGAGCCACATTATTATAACTTCATTTTTAGTCATTGTTATGCTTCATCTCTGTATAAAATCCTTTGACTGCAATTATTTAACTCCTTTCATCTGCAGCATTAATATCAATGCATGCAGTTTAAACATACATATGTTAAAATGCTTTCAATGCAATTCTGGAAGGAAAACTCTAAGGTGATTTGAATGTCTCTAAAAGAAGAAACACATGTAGAAGTACACAGTTAATTACAAAAAAAAACCCACAAGGTTTTTAATTCTTCTTGCATCTTTCCTCTAAATTTCCAGAAGCTAAGCAGCAGTTCAAAAAGCAGCTCAATCTGGATTACAGTAAAGAGTCTGAAGGTCAATGTATAGGGCTAAAATGAGCATAAGAACACAAATATCGTAATTCTAAAATATAAACTCAACAGCACAGTGAACCTCTGCAAAATAGAGTATCTAGTGCAAAACATACAGTTTCAGTTCCAATCAAAACATCATCAAGCCTAGCTAAATTGAATCTGACTGAAAAGTGAAAACAACACAAAGCCGACCCCATTTTTAACTTAGCAGAAGAAATGCCTCTGGCATGTAAGAAATGGGTCTCCACATCTTTTGCAATATATAAAATGCTCATCTATGATGAGATTTTAGTTCATAACTGTCTAGTAATGGATGAAAAGCCTGTGTCCATATTGATTTTATTTAATCAAACAGTGGTATTAGAAACTCATATACTTCTGCATTCATGTAATATCATTGGGTTCAGAAGAAAATTTCTCAGATGAAGTCATCTTACATTAAGGATGGCTGGACTAAATAACAGGCTGTAGAAGTATCAGCTAACTAGGATTCCCACTAGCCATATATAAATTCATATGCAACAAGCAAGCAGCCCTTTAGCACAACCATAGCAAAACCTTTTTGTAGAATTGTAACTATATTGTAGAAAATATAACCATCTTGAAATCACAAATGAAGTAAATGATCCAAATATGAAAGATATATATATGGAAATAGTGTTTGTGTTCTACTGCTTTTACAAAAATCCCGTATAAAACTCTTTACTGCCATAGCAGAAGTGTCAAATCCTATTTAGAATCATGACTGGAATTAAAGCTGCATATGAAATGAAAAATCCTCATTATGAAATTGCAAGCATGTGTGATCAATGTGATCCATAAATACATTTGAGCAACCATTCAGATTTTATTTTTCAAGTTAAATGGTTCAATTTAAATAATTGTCTTTGATTATACAGATCTTAAACCACCACATGAATATTCTTGTTCAGATGAAAAACATGTATATCCCATGCTCAGTGTATTTGATTTTTTTTTTCAATTATTTTCTCTACTGGTTCTCCAAATCCCAAGTCATCACCATTCTGCATCTGTTGAAGGCTATGGTCTACATTTTCCATGCACAAAGTACAAGCACATCAGCTGTATATGTGGGCAAGTCTGTCAGGTTCTCATTTGTTTCAGAAATTAATCAAAGATTATGTATGTAGTACGGCCAGAAAAACTACCTGGAGAGAGTATGCAACCCCTTACTAGGAGAATTAATTATTACATATTCTCCAAACATATAATTGGTCCTGGAAGTGCCACATGAGGCAGATCACCTCTGCTGTAAGTGCAGTAGGAATCTTCTACAGCTGTCTGAATTTTGACTGCACCTCAGTAGAACAGATGAGTTCATAATTCTTATATATTATTTCATTTACTGTTATTTCTGTAACTTTCCCATTTATTAACTAATTATTAACCCTTGAGTGATAGTTCAAAATAGAACACACACACAACATAAAACTGTGTTACACTGTACATGAGAATTTAAATACACGTAGTCATTGCTTCTTTGAATGATTCTGGACTATTTGCCATGGTCTATTATGCTGAAGTGAATACCAGAGCCACCCATAAATCTAGGCATCCTGAAATACATTCTACTTGTATAACTCTTACTGTTGATCTAGATAACTGCATTTCCAAAGAACTGTCTGATGCAAATATATTCCATGGTAATGGAACAACAGTGGCCTGTGTTTACAGTCTTAGCTCTTTAAAAAAATTCTTTCAGTAGTCAAATAAATCCAAAATAATACCTCAAGATCAAATTCATAAAGTAGTTTCTTGTGTTTGAGTTTTTTATTGAAATACACGCAAACCAGATACTCAGGTTTCTGGAAAAACACTTCCTGAAAAAAAGAAACGCATTTTTTTTTCAAGATGGCACAAAACAACGTATGAAATTGTACTTTCTGGTTCAGCACGGTTTAGTATTAAATCAATTTACCTACATTGATTCCTATTGTATTTCCAATATTGAGTTAGCAATCATTTACATCTACAGCAGAATGATGACCTAATTCTGTGGGAAATTAACCCAAGCTAAATACCTAGACTTTCATTACATATGCAGAAAACTTTAATGAGTTTTCCAGATGTGCAGTATTTCACCAAAAACCCTGAATACTTCACTACACTTTTCACCAAAGACTTAACAGCAAAATGAAATGTTATTATAGGATAATATTATGGCTTCATGGCTTTCACAGAACATAAATACAATAATGTTTATATACTGAAAAGACATTGTGATAAATTCTAAGCACATAAATGTATATTAGGTACATAAATCAAGTCTCATATAATTTATATGAAACTGCTTTAATTAAAACTTGTCAAATGCATGACTAAAACATATTTTGCAATTAAGACTAGAGCATTTTCAAGAATTTAGCTTCTTTATTTATCAAAAGCCAAACGCAGCAAAGTGCTTCAAGGCAAAAATGAGGCCTAGCAGTGAAACTACTATTGATTTCCTCAAAACTACTCACATGTTTGAAGGTAAGCATGTGCTTAACTGTTTTGCTGGGTCACAGCCCAACTGAAATTTGCCACCATTAATCACACTACAAATCACACTACAATTTGGAATCTGAGAAAAGTCAAGATTTTGTAGGAGACATTCAGTAGCCATCCCAAGGCCATCCTATAAAATGTACTTTCTCCTATTTGTATATATCCACATAATTTAGCAAGAAATACAGTTCTTTTAGGTTTGTAATGTATGTACAATAATTATCAGTGGGGAAACAAAACTGTAGGTCAGACTTGGAGTAGCAAAACACAGCCTCAGTGGTTACCTTGTTTTATGGGCAATACTGAAAGAGACACATAATAAAAGGTAATACATTGCTGAATCATCCAGTAGCTGCTTTTATTTCCAATATAATAAAAACATCAAACTTTGTGAAGACTATTCCTTAGTCATAAGAGATCATAGCCTACATACAGAAAAATCATTCTTTGTATATAAGATAAATGATGAAAAAAAATCAAGTGGTCTTACAGTTAGATTATTTCATAATTTATTTCACTTCCTAAAATATATCTTTAGATATATTTCTATAGGAGACATTTTTCAGATGGTAAAATTACCTCAATTCATTCAAGTCTGAATAGAATTTTAACTTCTAAAAATAATCCAACAATGTTTGAATATACTTTAAAAAAAAACCCACACCAAAAAACCCCTCAAAAAAACCCCCAACAACAACAAAACCCAAAACCAACAACAACAACAGCAACAAAAACCAACCACAAACCCCAAGACTGGTAAGAAGCAAATAATTCCTACTAGGAAATTAGACTTTTGCACAGCCATGTAAAGGATTCAAGTAGAACAGGAAAGCTGCTCAACCAGTAATAGCAGTGCAGAATTTCACATGTTTATGTTCCCACTTCACTCAGTTGAAAAATTATAACTTCTGACTTTGACTCCATTCATTGAAATTATGGTTTAGTATAGTTATAGAGGAAAAAAAATCCTTATTGGACAATCACTGTACTGTCTTCCTAAGTGAATAATTTTGAACATTTTTTACCTCATCTATATTCAGCAGCTGCAAATTACAACAATTTTTCAGCATTGACAGTGAGACATTTGATCATAATCAATAACAATAATGGCCCCTCAAGCAATATTAGAAAGACATGAACTTGCCTGATGTTAATGTTCCTATCACACTCAATTAACACTAAGTGCCGCCACTTCTGGGTTCTCAGCACTAGGAGAAGGCCCACAAATGCAGACTCGACAATTGCACTGTCAATGCAATGAATAAAGGAAAGGTGGACATTTAAAAATGTGATTCAGCACAGGGCACTGGCAGGGAAGAAGGCATTAAGTCAGCTGATAGGAAGCTAAAAGCCACAAATTAGGTAAGCACACAAGGCTGCAACACTATTACCTGCAATTCTGTGCCTCAGGCATGCCTTTGCAGTGGAAAGGCCCCAGTGATGAAAGAAGGAGCAAGAGGTGCTGACAAGCAGTGGTAAGCTTGTTTAAAATTATATAAAACCATTTAAATAAAGTATTTAACCAGGAAGTGGTAAAGCTGGATTCCTGTTCCTGTTTTGAGAGTGTTTATGTTTTTACCAACTGGACTAAAAAAAAAAAATCCTACAAATAATTTTGGAGCAGGGACTATAAACCCAGGATTTCCTTCAGCCAGGCAGTGCTATTGCACATTGTCCTGCACCTTTTTTAGTCTATAACTCATTAATCTCACATTCTTCTCAATACAGTGACTTACTTTAAACAGGTTTCCTTTCTCCTTCTTGCCTCCCTTGGGTGCTAGGAAATGGAGGTACTTGCTTCTAGGTGAGTGCTCTCTCTAACCATTCCACTATCACAGAAAAGACAACCTATCACATCCCTGTACCTACTTCCTCTGTGCCTAGCAAGACTGCGTGCAGCCCTCTGGACATCTCACTTTAGTATAAACTTTTGCTCCAGCTCTAGGTATCTACATGAAGGGATTTTTTTCAATCAGTTAAAAAGACAACAGAATTCTGTTCCTTGGTCATTTTTGCCAAGTCAAGAGAGGAAGAGTTAGCAAATTGAACTGATAGCAATTTAAATACGTGTTGCTAGGCTATTCTACTGGCAAATAATGGACCAAACTGTTATTATTCCTAGTACTGTCGTACAGAGTTGGCAACCGAACCAACCTCATAAAACAGCAGCCACAGCTGTTTTCTACAAAGCACATTAATGTTCACTTTTAATAGCCCTGGACATACTAGGCACACCAAGAGGAATGGAAAGGTACAGAAAGAAGATAGCTGCACATTAGCTGTCCTCTCAGCACATGCCCACATCAGCCCCAAAGCTCAGCCCATTCTTCCTAACAAACACTCTTTCTTCCCTTTCCTGCCAGTATTACTCTAATGTCACGTTGTAGCGGCTTGAAGCAACATCATTACAAGACTCCAGATTGCTCAAGATGGACGTGGGCATGTTTAATAATGAAGCACTTAGAAAAACTGCAATGTGAAAAGCAGTGAAACTGGATGCTGAGCAGTGAAAATGTCACTTGCCTCTTACACATTACCTAAACCAGAATATCTAAAATCAACCTTGCTAATACAAGATGCAGCCTCTAATTTGTCCAGTAACTGCACGTAGCTTTTAAAAATCAATAGTATTGTGAGAGCTTGCCTTTCTCGAAAGTATGCTTTTGGGAGCTGTCAAAAACTTCCTCAGGATATTCATGCTTCAACAACAGCATTTTTACCTTTTCTAATCCCCATAGTGCCTTCAATTAAAATTGACCTGTGAAATGTTAGACATCATACTCATTTATCCTCCAAGTACTTGTGAGTAACGGATTGAGGAGCTGAGTCCTTGTTACAGTTTTCCTGTACCCAATATTTAGCTTCATCAATGTGAGGAACACACTGCTGTCAGATGGTGCAATGAAATCACCTAATCTAAAACCAGATTAAGATTGGAATATTTACTTTCAACATTTAAAGAGACTGAACAGTTAAAAATGCTTTATAAAGGAGGTAAGTGAAGAAATTAACCAACAATCAGGGTTAGTTTATTTACACTGAGATCAGAACTCGAAGTCAGGTTAGCAATATCTGCCTGTATTCAGTTGTTTTTATCTTTTTTCTTCCCTGCAACCCCTAACCAAGAACTATCTCTTCCTGTATGTGCTATATCTCCAGTTCATACCACAGAGGAAGCCCTGATCTAGTGAATAAGATTTTACAGTGATACCATTTGGGGGGATTCTCCAGAAATCCCAGTAAGACTCAGTCTCCGCCTGCCCAAGCTACTTACCTCAAACACACTCAGGAAGAGATTCTGACCTCCCTCCTCTCTCCCACCCTTCTTTGAAGCTGTAGAAGTCCTATTAGCTGAGTAGCTGTTACCTTCTACGCTTAACTGGCCTTCACTCAGCAAGCTGCTCCTCAACTGCCTAACTCTTCAATGTTAACACTTCCATTCACCTACACTTTGTATGGATTTATACTTGCATACGATAATAAACTAATTTGGTATAAATATCTACAAGAGATTCCTATTACTATGTCACTATGGATGAGTGGCTTAGTTGATGAAGATCGGACACAGTAACAACATCAATCACTTCAGAAGCAAAGGGTGTGGGTGAACTGACCTGCAAAACCTAACTTCAAGGGATACTTAAAAAAAGACACAATATCAAACAACTAGTTTCTTTCACTTTCACAGTGCAATACAATCCCTCTGCTTCTCAAAGTAAGATGAAGTGTAGAGTAGGATACTACTGAGCTTTTAATACAGAACCCAAACACTAGTAAATATGCTCATTTGAGACATCATACCATAACAAAAGCTCAAGTCGACAAAACAAAATAAAAACACATGGGAAATTTCTCTGAAGATATATGTCCTATAATAATAGAAGTATGAGCTGCAGGAAAATGAGAAATGTAAGGAAAACGCACAGTACTGTAATCAAATGACTCAGTGTACAAACAAACTCACCCATTCTACAGGAAAAAAAGAAAATATATACCCTTGAAAATTTGATCTTGTATAGCCATGAAGGGTTCATATAAACCACAGTACGCATTGGCACTTCATTTCAGAAGTATTTCTTTTGCTCAGTACCAAACCGATCTTTCTATACAGTGTTCACATGCTGGGTCTGTTATGCTAAAGAGAATTAAAGGACTTGAAGTACTTTGAAAGAGAAGCACATCTAATTTTTCTGAACAGTCAGATATAAGGGTTTTTTCCAGGAACAGACATGCTTATTCCATTTTCTTGGCTAAATTCCAGCTTTCAATAATGAAAGGTTCTCATCTACAGTTTTGCAGTTCTTCTGTAATGCCTAAGAGAGTCTGTCGTACCACTGAGTGAGAAATGTCTCTGTTTTAATACCTGCTAATCTTCTTCCTCTACTATACGTATTATGTAAAGAAATTAATTAGAATCTGCAAAACTCTTACAGAGAGCAATTAATCAGTGCAGCATTCCTGAAAGGACCATAGATGCACCTCAAACCTACTGCCCTTCACTCCTTCCCCAAGATACTTTGCCCTTCAAAGTATGTTCCTGTGACAGAATAAATCCAAAAAGACTGAAGTCAAGGGAAGAAACTACAATTACCTCAAGGACAAACAAACAGCTAACAAAATTCACCAAGCAAACAAAGACTGAGAAAGAATATATCATTCTAGAGAAGACTTCTGTGGTCAAAGAACAAAGTCAGGATATTTTGTGCACTTCTATTATTGATACTTTTTTTGAGGAAAGCAGATGGAACTACAGGAACCTTGGGTTTATTTCTGCTGTGCCACCAGCCTTCCTGATAGCTGTTAGCAAGTCAGGGTAGTCTCAGTTATGTTGAAGTAAACCTAGAATAGCTTAGTATTGTAGATACATTTGTATCAGGCTAAAATCAGATCCACAATT
Source organism: Mesitornis unicolor (assembly GCF_000695765.1). Lineage (NCBI taxonomy): Eukaryota > Metazoa > Chordata > Aves > Mesitornithiformes > Mesitornithidae > Mesitornis > Mesitornis unicolor. The sequence goes on from NW_010156334.1 coordinate 36,783, forward strand.
TTGATATTCTGTATATTAAAGAGTCCATCTTGCATCTATAAGAAACCACAGAATGGTTGAGGTTGGAAGGGACTTCTGGAGGTGATCTGATCCAACTCATCTGCTCAAGCAGGGCCACCTAGACACAGCTGTCCAGGACCACGTCCAGACAGCTTTCGAATAACCTCTGCTAGTGCTGTCACGTACACAGTGAAAAAGTGTTTCTTAACATTCAGATGGACTCTCCTATGATTCAGTGTGTGCCCATTGCCTCTGGTCCTGCCACTGGGCACCACTGATGAGATTCTGGCTCCATCCTCTTTGTACGCTCTCTTCAGGTATTTGTACACGTAGATGAAATCCCCATGAGCCTTTGCCAGGCTGAACACACTCACCTCTCTCAGCCTTTCCTTATATGAGAGATGCTCCAATAATCTCTGCGGCCCTTTTCTGGACCCTCTCTATTATGTCCATGTTTCTCTTGCAGTGAGGATCTCAGAACTGGGCATAGTACTCATGGTGTGGCCTCACTGGTGCTGAGACAAATGAAACCCTCCCTGCCATCAAAATAATTCAAAATGACAGAGGTCAAAAGCACCTAAAAATGACAAAGAGGTTTTCATGTTAAAGTAATCAGTAAATTATTGCAATGATTGTCTGAAACTGCAAGAGTTCTGTGTGTCAGAGCTCAAGCAGTGTCTAGATGACACTTGTAGTGACATGGTTTAGTTTTAGTTAGTCCTGTGAGCAGCAGGGAGTTGGACTCGATGATCCTTATGGATCCCTTCTCTTCCAATTTAAGATATGCTATGATTCTATGATTCTATGAAACACAATGGATACATTTATACCTGCATATTTTTAACCATTTTTTGATACTGTTTTAAAATTAATTTGCCTCAGATGTTATTTTCATGGTTATATATTAGTTTGTGTCAGACACTAAACATATACATGAAGTCAACTTCTGACTGAAAACCCATCATTAAAATAATCAATAGTATTTAAGCTATTTACATGCCAGTAAAACTTACATAACAACATAGTTATGCTCCTGAGTCTAAATGATAAGAGTCTACCTGGTGCAGCTTGACACTGACGGAGCATAAATACCAGCTCTGGAAGGAATCTACTCCTTCAGTTTGACAGCCAGTTGCAGGTGATGCCATTCAAGCAATTTAAAGAAAAAAATATGAAGAAATGATCATAATATGATCTTGACAGATGGCTGTGTGATTAGGATACAAAAGAAAAAAACATTTGGGAGGGGAAAAAATATCCACCAATTCTACTGAAGAAGTTCATTCATCATCACATAAACTCATTAATTTAAACACTAATTTTGCCTCAGCATTTTATAAAAATATGCTCTGTTAATACCTTTGGTGAATGTGAATTGTATTCTAATTATTCTTGTATTAACTACACTTGGCAGGACCCCATAATCCACAGAAAGTAATATAAAACAGTAATTATTTTTATATCCTAAAATAAAGATTTAATTCAGCAAAGAAGAAAATTTTAGAGCATGAGTTTCAGCGTATACAAAATATCTTCACAATAACTTCCAGTGAAGTACCTAGGTGATACAGCAGCACTATTCGTAATAGATAACTTTGTGTAAAATGTAACAACTCAAAGAGCCTATTTCCTTTGATTTATTAACCTCTTAGAACTACTACTAATGCTGAAATAAAATAATCTTGGTTATTATTATCATATGTCAATCTGCTACAATATTATACCTGAAGAAACTTGAGCCATTGTCATAAAACTTCCATTATGTTAGAAATCTATTAGCAACGATTGACTGAAGAAAAAGTAGCTCAATTTTTAGGAAACAACATAAATTACTTTAAAACACATTGAAAAGCTGACATCACCTTGAAGACTGGTGTTATCTTCCTTCATCTGTCATTGTTGATTATAGGGAATAAACTCCAGCCAAGCAATGCTAGTGGTTTTATTTACATTGCTACTACGTATTTTAACTCTTCTCATCAGAAGGTGGATTGGCAGACTTTGAGGAAGCCAGAAACTACCTTCTCCTGACTTCTGTTGTATATACTACATTCCTTCCACCCCAGATTCTCAGATTATTCTCAATTCCATTCTGTTTAGCAGAAAAAATCATGTCTTTTTAAAGGTAACTATTCCATTTTTCAAGTCCCCAAGTAGTGGCTTGTGGTAATCTTTTCCAAAATGTCATTTGCTATATGCTAGAAAAATGGTGAAACGTGCTTAAGTTCTAATCTTGGATATTTTGAGACCTATATCTGAAACACTAAAACAAATATCAGCATATCACGGGGTAAACATAGATAAAAGGACACACTCCATACAATATCAGGATTGTTTATGTCTATCTTTTTTTTTTTTTAAACCACTGTTCCTCTATCAGTCTATCTGATCACACAGTGGACCCTCAGACTGTTCTTCCTTAAGACTCACAAAATCTGTTTTTCAGAAGTTTCTGTATTATGTCGTTATCCTATGGATCAGCCCAGTATGCTTTCATTCTTCTTGAAAGGGGACACTGAAATCATATCTAGTATTAAGCTTATTAATGCTTTATCTCAAGCTTGATAGTGCTGCATACATAAAGAAGATCAAACTCCCACGTCAACTCTTAGATATAACAACCTTTTAGGAAAAAAAATACAAACAACAAAACCAAAACCAAACAGACAACAGCCCCCACCAAAAAAAAAATCAGACACACACATTAGCCTTTTGAACTCTAGTTTCTGTAAAAGTTCAAAATTAATCTTTAAAGAGGAGAAGTTTGTTGATTGGTTGCTTTTTGGGAAGAGATAAATGTAGGGCTCTGTAGTGATAAGTCATGGTTGATGGTTATGGCTTTGTCTTCTTCCCCAGTGAACTGTATTTTCAAAGACAGTGTCTCTTACTTTCATTCTTTGCTCCTGGATGCTCAAATTAGCTGTGCTGAAATATATATGGAGCCTTATCAAATGTAAAGCATTTCCCGAAACTTTAAACTGATAAAGGAATGTCATTGACTTTACCCTTTCTATGAAATAATACTGCAACATTATGAAATAATGTGGAAACACAAAGAATTATTACTGTAAATTAATGATAAGTATTTTCAAATAAAAATATATTGATCCAGAAGGCACCATACAGAACTTGATCCAGGTATTGTAAATATCACAGGGGAATATTCTTATATTTGTCAGATTTGTTACAGAATACTCTTGGGAGGTAGTCAAATTATGTAGTCTGCTTTATTATAAATATAGGGGGAGGAAAAAATAAACATTATAATCAGATATGCCTTTTTTGAGAAGCTTTCAGTTCTTTCACAAAGAAGATTATCATTATTTCAAATCTTTACACGAAGAATTGAAATTTTAAGAGGTGAATGACTTGCCCAAAATACAGAGGCATCCAGAACGCCAAGCGTACTGAAAAGATTACAGCCTTTGAGTTGGCCTAGATGGCTGTTGCAGGTCCCTTCCAGCTGAACAATTCTATTCTGTTCTATTCTACACAGAATTCAGTAAAGCTGCACTGTACCCAGATCATAAAAGACAAATATCCCTCTTTGTATCAAACACCCAATTTATCCAAACTGAGAAGAAACCATTTGAAACAACACGTGGTTTCAACTGCTGCTTCTTCTAAGTCAAGAATAAAAAACCCAACCATTTCTGTCATCCAAAGTTAAAGATGATATCCAACTCTACTAATTTAATATAATCAAGCTTCTCTGAAAATGTGACAAGTTTGGGAGGGCTTTCAGTTTGCTTTTATACAGCTATTGCCTATAAAGACACAATAGTAAATTTTAACATGTTTAATGAAACAGCCTAATTTTTTAAACATTAAATATTCAGATTTCAGTTAGCCCTGGCTTTGTAAAACTCGTTCCAGCAAAAATCTTTGGACACACTTTACAAGTCATCAATAAGTAACCACTTATAACTTTTTGAGGATAAAATTAGGTCGCTATCTACCACATGCTGGCCTTTTTTAGCTTCCATAAATAATTAAACAAGTGTAATAGAAAGGTTGTAAAATTAAAAATACATACCATCATTTTTTTCACCAAAAAAATGACACTGTACCATTCCTATAATTTCAGATCTCTAAAGTAAGACTTTAATTTTCAACAGTGTATTAATTATTCTATGGAATTAAATTAGTCTAAAATTCTCCACTGTAATTCCATATAATAAGAAACAATGTATTATAAACTCTATGTAGACTTATTGTAAATCCTTTTAACATACAAAAATCATACAAAAAGAACAAAGGCTAAAAATGTCACTTACTTTAGGAGGGATGTTGTTGCTAGATGTATGAGGTTGGGCGAGCTGTCAGAATAAGATAAATGGAGTTCAGTTGTACCATTAACCTGTGACATTTTTGACAGTGCAAGGCTATGCACTGTGAGAAACGCAAAATATGTATCTTCTGACTTTTCTCCTCTTGGTTAGTAGAAGAACTAAGAAAAAAGATGAAATAGTCTAGCATAAGAAAAAAAAATTGCAAAACCCCTCTTTTTCCAGCTCTCAAAAATAGAAGAACTGAAACTAAGAGACTCATGCCTTAAGGATCCTCTGCAGATATATTCCACTATAAGATACAGAAAAGGAAATTATACAAAGTAAATTAAATAAGTTGTATTAAAATTTAGAACAGCATAATACATTATTTTTCATAAATCTTGACATTTTAAGAACAACAAATTACAACCTCCATACTGACAATTTGATTTATACTTCTGTCAAGCTAACTTTAGGAAACTGGAAAAAGCAAAAGGAACAAATCATTATAAAAGGGCAATTTGTATACGTAAGTCAACAGTCAATCATTACGTTAGTAATTTTAGGCTTTAGTTTTAATATTATAAATTCCAGCAGTTCTTCCTTAAGAATAAACATCTTACTGAAAATACAAAAACCATTATCATGAATTTTTTTGCAAGTATTTTACAAGTTCATATGTGCCAAAAAACCAGGGAGATACAATGTGAAAAAAATTTTGGATAATTGACCATTAGAAAACTTCAGCATTTCAGTGAATTCAAATTACTTAACAAAAGGGCTTTTCTAATGAAAGAAAGCTGAACTAATATTAGTTTATCTAGATATCCTTTGAGGTATGGAGAAATGTGACATAGCAAATACAAAATTTACACAGGCTTTTATGTATTTAGGAATTATTCTGCTTTTTTAGTTTCTTCTTCTAAATTTCTGGAATCGTCTGCATTGTTGCATTTGCCAGTCTAACATAGACAGATCTTTAATTTTCTTCTCATGCAACTTCATAGGGGACAGAGCACTAAAAGCCACACCAGAGGCAGGTATTACAGATTTTTACAGTATCATTTGATTACATGTTATCGGAGTAAAAGGATCTGTTGCAGTTACACTAAAAACATTATCCCTGATCCCATCAGTGGAAGATCCTGGATCCAGTTCTGTGAGGATAAACACAGGCCCATTTTTCATCACTTCTTGTTAGTAGTCTATCAACATTTTCATCTTTAATGCATGTTGGCATCATTAATCCAGATTATCTTGATGTCTCCCCTAACCTCCCTAAAAATCCTATCCTGAGAGTTCGTAAGCACCTTCAGTTTCAGAAGGAAATGGCAGCAGTCAGAAATTTACATTATCAGTTTATTCTCATTTCGAATTCCAATACAATAGAATTTTCAAAGGAGCCAAAAGCATAGCATGTAACCAGTAATACTGCATTTTATTCTCTCAAACTCCTTGAAAAGTCTAAACCTGTGGAGTATTACAGTAGTTACTAGCGATAAAAATAGCAAGAAATAAGTAGTAACGCAAATAGCACCTTATGAAAGGGGAATTTATGGATCCAGTGGCTCAGTTACTGTCATTTGAGGTAGTAATCCAAGTCACCTCTACTCAGTGAGCGGAGATGGAAGTCTTAGAAAGGACAGCAGCAGCCACTCTGAAGAATGACAATGTTTGATGGAGTAACTAGTCACATTTTACAGCAATAGAGGGTAAACTCATTATTTGAGCTAGCAACCCCTAGAAAAATGTGGGTTTTCCTGCTACTCTCAAATAGATTGATTTGGTGGTAGTCAGGAGGACTACAAAGGAATAGAGGGTCAAAAGTGCTGAGTGTCCAGCACAACTTCAGAATGTATGGTTGGTATTTTTCATTTGGAGTTCAGTTAACCCAGCAAGGCTATATTTTCATCAGTCAGCTGGATACCGTAAGCTTTGGTGAAGGGCACATTCAGCTTATCCAGCTGAAGAAAAGTCAAGAGTTCAGAAGGCCTCCATAAATGTTTGTGGAATGGAATCCTGAGAGAAGGGGAGAGGCTCTTGTGTTGCTGATGTCAGTCCTTAAAGCCAATACAATCAGCAAGGAAGGGTGTTTCAGGAACTCCCCCAGCTCTCTACCTTGTCAAAGCAGGACGGGGTAGCTACAACAAGAGTACAAGCTGGTGCTCTACAGAACAGAACTATAGAGCTTGCCTGCTTTGAGGTTTTGAAGACTGCTCAAATGACCCTGGGACATCAGCCTTCCCCCCCATAGATACACTCTGAAGATAAATCTGAAACTGGGTTTTCTCTTGCAGACAGTGCAAACCCAGGGATATAGGATGTCTTTAGACATCATGAGCTCTTGTCCATTATAGTTTGATTGCAAGAGATGAGTACTTGGACAGGTACCTGTAGCTATAAGGCAGTTTTGAAAGGCAGGAGACTTCAACATCACAACACTATCTAGAGATAATTTATGAAAACTCCAAAGAAATATAAATTTCCTGAATTCAGACAATAAGCAACTACATTTTGAGGCAACAGACAGTTGAAAGAAAGTTAAGTACAGTTGATGCACTTTGTCCTACAAAGCATTAATAATCTCTGGACACGTCAGCTGGCAAAGACTCTGAGCTCAAGTAGGCAGCTGCACATTTAGACCAGCAGAGGAATGTGCACCTGGGTAATCATTTAAATGAAAATAACGCATTTCACTGAAGGACAGTGAAAAGCATAGATGTGTGAAAATAAATTTACTTAGGACAGAACATCATTCTGGCAAGCAATGAAGATTTTCACAGCAAAACTTCTTTCCTTAAGTGTGCAGGTTCATGACTACATTCTGTGCCTCAAAAACACTAGTGTGTGAAAAGCATGAAGTGCTCCAAGTGCTTTACAGAAATCATTAATTCAACCTCGCGCCTTCAAAACTGCTATATCTCCTGTGGCATAAATCTGGAAGCTGTCTGACACTGAAACACATGTAATCAGACTTCTTTCATTTAATTTTAGTACTACCGTAGACAGTTTTGAAACGTAAATACCTTTCACAGCAGAAGATTTTAAAATGCCTCTCTTTTTTTATTTTATCCTTAAAACTCAGAATCCAGTCTAGGTCCAGAAAGATATGGAGAATTCTTCAGATTTTGCCTGCATCTAAATCAGAACATTTTCAAAACACATATCAGAGATTACCGTGGGAGGCAGTTACTGGTTTTATGCCTCATGCAGGTCTTTCTTACTATCCTCAGTGGCCTAACTCACCTGGGTATTCTTGGAGGGCTAAGCAAGGAAAAGCACCTTAGAAATAAAAGAGCTCTGACTAAGAAACTTCTGAAACTTAATCCAGTCTTTGAATAGGAATAACTTTCCTTTCTCTTCATGGCTTCTTAGTGGGAAAAGAAACGGTCCAGACTATGTACCACAAGAGTGCTTAGGTATTCTCTTTCCTGTAGACAGAGCATTCGATATTTTTTGCTCCTTTTGTGAGCAAATGTGTCCACAATATTGTTTTTTAGGAATCACATAATGTCTACTCATTGATATAATGAGCAACTGGATTTTATTTCAACTCTGAAAAAAAAAAAGGTTACTTTTTCCAGAAAAGCACCTGACAAAAGTCAGCATCAATCCTAAAGATGAGCCTGACTTTTCTTAAAGACTAATCCTGACAAACAGAACACTGATCTAGACTTAGCTATAAGATAAGCTACATGATCCTTTCTAGAAAGTGTAGCTGCCTCAAAAAAATTATCCAAAACTGAAAGTTAGTCTGTACTAGAATGCCATCCTTTTTGAACTCAAGAATTAAAAACAGTAGTTAAATTTAAAGTAATAATGATTATTGCAAAGGGAAATTACGTAAGAATATCCCCAACTTCTTTTTGCGAAATAAAACATATCTGACATTTCCACAAGAAACTATCAGACATTAACATGAGAGATGTTTTCTTTTTCATTGAGAAATTGAGCAGGTAGCAGGTTTTTTCTGGACTCAATGTCCACAGGCTGTATTTAGCATGCACTATACCATCTATTTTTGCTTTTGTCTATAGGAAAATGGGAATTTATTTTTTCAAGAAATGTTCTTAGATTGACTGACCACAAAAGATAGTTATAAACCTCTAAACTGCAGGAAAGCCACAAACCCTCTGAAACAAAGTCCACATTAGTCTTCTTACTTCAGAAACATGATTTAGAGCACTACTATATTACTACACACAGAGTAATAAAGTCTGGCCAAGACTTCATGGGCAATCACTTGCAAAATCATGGCTGTTAAGAGAAACAAATCACATGGGTTATGTAGAAGGAACAGCACAAACCTATGGCTTAAAATGATTTACACTTTTTATGAAGAGAGAGAGCAGGGCAGAATAAATAAAAACTTTTTCACAGGAAGCTTGAAAACTGAAAGAGTCCCTTTTTTGGGTCAAACTGTGATTGTAAATTATTTTAGCTTCATATCAATGGCTTTATGGTGGAAAATGGAAGACATAGGAATTTGAAAAGTAGTTTTTAGAACAGAAGTAAATGTGGAGAAGAAAAATGTAACATTGTTAGGAGTTTTACCTTCCTAGGAATATGTCTGACCTGACATCTCTCTGAAATAAATCCTGTATCTTTTTTTTTAATGTTACAATTTACTGTTATGGAATTTGCAATGTTATCATACAGTCAGGGCTTTTCAGACAGGGACTAAGATAAAGGAAACAGAAAAATTAATAAGAGCACCAACACAAACTAAAGTGAAAGAGCTGCTACAACATCTCATGGGCTTTTTGAAAAGGCTCTTGTTGCCATGAGTTGGAAGTAGAACTGTCTGCAAACTCACTGCTTTTTAAAGCACTCCATATGACGCCACCTTTCTACAAACTGACATAGACATCCATGTTCTATCTGAATCTTACTGTTTTGCATTCACCCACACAAACAGCAAATATAAAGGGTAAATACTACATCAATGCTATCACTCACACTGTTTTTCTCTTTACAGGCATGATTTTTACCCAATGTGTGCATTACAACTCCCTTCTAAGGAAAGCATTTAAGCCATTCTTGTTATTTTCCACTTCATTATCCCTTTGACTACATGACCTTTTATATTTTGGGATGTAACTGATCATGGGAAAAGTCAGCAGCGTAATATTGCAAACAAATGAAACTCAGCATTCAAAAGATTACATATCCTTCAAAGAGGCACCCTAAAATGAAACACAAAAGCAAAAGTTATTTTCCTGAATGCTTTGTACATAATGCAGTGTTTTGTCAAAGACGTGAAAAAACTCTGAAGTCTCTCAATCTGTCAATCAATTGACTTTTTTCTTCTACATTTTCTTCTATACATTAATAGGGGTGGAAAAATATTTTTCAAGGAACAAGTCACGAATATTTAATACAACTCTCCTTTATGCTTTTGTTTCATGGTTCACTTTCATCAAAATGTGAAAGCTGACATGGCACTGAGAAGCTACAGACTCCTCTTCTTCAAAAGAAATTATTAAATTCACCAGATGATACACCACTCTTTCACCCATTGATTTTATCCTGGCTTGGGTCAGATCTAACCAATGAAACATATGCACTTCTTCCATCCTCAAAAATTAAAAATAATACATGGTGAAAGTGACTCGGCTTTATCTTCCAGTACAAAGCAGTATGAACTTATACTGACAGAAAACCATTTATTGTCCACTTTTAAGACTTAGCTCTTTATTTCCAAAAGAACTGGATAGCTTTTTTTAAATACATTAGAAAAAAAAAAACTATTTTCTTATCCATCAAGTTTTTTTAGACTGTAGAATTTTCAGCTATTTTCTGGTCACAAATATGGGAAAACAAAATAAAATTAAAGAGGCAAGGACTTACATGAGTATGAAAATATTGTATCCACTTTCAGCATTTTTGTCTAGGGAAAATACATTTGTTAAAAGAGAGTTCAGAAACACAGCAAATCTTCCAAAACCTCTGAAAATATTCCATGAAACAATCTAACGGAGAAAAATCAGGAACAGGTTGTTAAAATGTTCTCATCTGTCCACAGCGAATATTAAATCGACAATCAATCTATGCTGAAGTTACTAAGGGTTGTTAGCAGTCCTCAGGACTGGCTCTCTAGGAGTGTGTACACTGAGGAGTACAGCACAAATAGCCCAGTAAGATAATTTGTCTACACAATATACAGCCATGCTGTGTAGAAAGTAGTGCAGCAACATTAACATGACACTGCGTCTGAACTAGTAAGTCTATCTCTCAACAGTATTTATACTGTTTTCAGTATCCTAGGACAGAAAACTGCTGCCAACTCCAGCAACTCTTTGTCATTTAATCGACAAGTATAAAAAAAGCTTTAATAAGCTATATCTAATTTGCAAAATACAATGCTATATCAAAGTATCATCATGGCTAATTATAAATGTGTTATTTCAGGTACTGCTGACAGCACATCTCAGCAGTTGCTTCTGTTCTTTAAGTTAAGCAGCCACAGGATGAAACATTAACAATCCTGAGACTAGGAAATTAATTGCAGGACGACTCTTCCAGATAACTGCTCTAATCTTCAGGGTACAGAATCATGTTCCTCCCTTCATTGTCTCCTTTCTGGCACAGTTCTTGAATTTTTCTTTCATAACTTCAGTAGAATGCATAAGGACACACAGAGTTACCACTAATGTGGAGATTTCTCAGGAGAGAACTGAATCAGACTTCACTTCATGGGCAAAGACTGCAATTATTCTGCCATTACAGGAAAGATGGGCAGCACTGTAACCCTCCTTTACAAAATCCTCTAGAGTCTACTACTAGACTTAGATGGAAGTGTGTCATTTAAAGGTTAAATCTCAGTAAAGAAATTTATGTTCAGCTGGACCAACCTGAAGAAAGGCAAGTTTTCTACCACTATTGCTTGAATAACTTGATTTTATAAGCGCGAATGTGGAAAGGACCTCTGCATAAGAACTAGGTCTATATCTCACTGCTATCATAGCAGGCATTAGCACAAATTAAACAACAGCAACAACAACAAATTCTTACTTTCACTTTTAGCAAGTCTGGTTTGTCATTTAAAAAAAATATTTTTACTCTCTTTTATGTGGGAAAAAAGAAAATCAATGTAAATAGCCTGCAGCACTATGTCACACTCTTCTTACCTCTCGAAGTACTCTAAAAAACCAAGGACACAGTCACTGTTAGAAAACCACTACTTTCATATAGTCCTGGTAAGAAAGATTACACACACAATTATGCACCTCCTGTGCCAAGCACATAAGAACAATTAGTGCTTACCATGGGCTAATTTCTGCTTGCCTGAGGACGTGGGGTTGATGCAATATATTTTCTCTCCATCCACAGCTGCACAAGGCCAAGGGCACATAAATCCAAACATTTAAGTCAGTCCTGCTGCATTTGTACCATTCTGTAAAGACACCAGATGAGCTTGGGCAAACCCTTCATGGAGCATCCCACTAGGTGATATGGTTCTGCATCATGCCCACCTCTAAAACGTCAAAAAAGTTAAGTCCATCAACAACTCAGTGCTACAGAAAGTGCCTAGATAGAGGTTTCTGGAATCTATCAAGGTCTGAGACACAAACGGATTGTGACTACAGCAGAATAGTATGACCAAAATCTTGTTTATGGGGAGAGGAAAAAAGTGCCTTATGTATAAAGCCAAGAATTTATCATTATTATAATAATCTAATATGTCATTAGTATTGAAATATTGAGTCTAATCCAAGAATGACTATGAGTACACAAGTTATTATTATCAGGAAAAGATAAAAATTTATTCTATTCCAGAAAGTTTTAATAATAATGCAGTTAAAATTATTACACACTGAATTCTTAGTTCCTTTTCCTGATATTAAGATCATTAAGATCACACTTCCTACGGGTCCTAAGGCAAGTGATGTCATTCAGATGCTGTCAATCGGGGATGCCACAGTTACTTATCATGACCTGTTGATGACTTCTGTCTAAAACCAATTTGAAGTAATTTTTATATGTTTGCTAATATGCTTTTACACCTTGCTTTTCTCTACATTGGTCTGCAGCTCCACATTTCATCTGTATTTACATATACGGTGGCTTTTATGTAGGTGAAATATTTTGTTATTTGTTCTCCTTGTTACCCCTAAAACCAGTTTTGCCCTATTCCAGGTCTTCATTTCTTTAACTGACCATAAATGATGTACATCTGTGGGGTCTGCAGTGACAAGCTCATGCCCCATCTCCTGTCATCCCACACCAGTACTTCTCTACAGTGCATTCTGTACTCTTCTACAGCATATCCCTCCCCTGGCCTCTGCTATCATGCCAGGACACAACATCTTTATGTTAGGTAATAAATATCTCATTCTACATAAAACAATATCATGTTCCAGCTATCTATAAGAATCTATTGTCATACCGTACAAAGATTTTTTTTAAAACAAACAAATTAGCCACAGACACCTGGTCAATTAGAGAAACTGCTGTCACAGCTAAAGCAACTACAGCAAAGCTGCAAGGAGGTCAAGAAAAGTTCAGAGAAAGCAAGTCTGATAAGCCTCAGTCCTGAGGCCTTGCAAACTCATTGCAAAGCTTATGGCCAGTTGCTAGCAATTGCAGGAGAGTATGACAGGGTTGCACAGTTGCGAGAGATATCTACTGGCAGCTAAGCTGGCAGCAGCTTCAGATGACGACTGCACTAGACAAGGTATAAGTTGAGCTGGAGAACTCATTGGAGAATATCTGTGCATGTTTGAGCTAAAAAGACATAGAAACAACTGCTGCATAATGGTAAGTACAAGCTCATATAATTAAACCATAATTTTCACTTAAATGAAGGGCTTGATTAGATTTAGGCTGTTTTCTTTTACAAGTAATGCACTATGAGGCTTAAAGCAATTAAGCAATTCTAGAAATCATTGATGAAAAGATATCAGAAAGTTACTGAGAGAGCATTTATTATTAAAGACCCTTTAATGTAATACTTCTGTTTTAAGAAGATGAACTGAATAGAACACAGATAACCTTCATTAAAAAAAAAATCCAGCAGTGATAAAGGCAGATTAATACAGAGATTATCAAGATTTGAACATATGTTATGAAACAAAAGAAAGAAAAATGTTAAGTAGGGTTAACTATGCATAATTTCATTCGATTTAGAACAATCACTTATTAAGTTTCTACAGAATTTTTAAAATTTCAGCTCAAAAGTGCTGGAGGACATTCTGTCGAGTGGTCCCATTTACAGAGAAAAACAAAAAGAAATCCCTTCTGATGAGAGCTGAAAAATTAGTTTCCTACTTAACTGCTTCTTTTAGCAGTTAAAGAATTGTGGACAGTTCACTTTCTTATCTTTTACAGCTTGTGCATCTGTTTAAAGGCTGTAACAAAACTTAGATGTAAAACTAAAGGTGAACTAAACAGGGAAACCTGTCTTGGAGTTACTGTTCAGTTTTTAATATTTAGCAGCATTTAAATTTGCTAATATTTGGAAAATCTTATGGACCAGATGAATTATTTCAATTATATTAAATCGAAAAATGAGGCATCTGAAAAATCTGTCACAGCAAATAGTATTGACATTTATAAGGACTAACCTTCTGAATCCTATGAATTGTCTATGATGAAATTAAATATATTCCAAGATGAATTCTATTATAGTTCTATATTATAAATAACCGTACAATAGGATACAATGGCACATGATACTGTGGGTTCGTGATGAATGCTTTTCAACTGACAATAGTTTTATAATGATTTATATTCTTTTAAGAGCTGAAATGATACTGAAGGTTGAAGGAAAAGAAGGCTGAAAGAAACATCTCAGAATGTGAGACAATAAAGTGGTTAATTTGATTTTTCAAATGTTATAGCAGATACCAAACAGCTGTACTCTCATTTCTATTATGGGGGGAAAAACAAAGTGAAACAATGAAAGCACTTCAGGTTACTTATTTCAATAGGGACTGTTGTGAGTGAGGAGGGGTGGAAATAAGCCCTTCAAACTCCAGGAAGGTCTGGCATGTATTACTCCATGTCACATGTCAGCTCTGTTTACAAAGATGATGGAACAGAAATTTGCAGATATAACCACTGCTTTGTTCTCTTAATTACAGAGACAACACCAAACTGCCTTTCCACTGTGAAAAGGGCTAGATAAACATTTTACTCTTAAAATCAATATAGGTGCTCTGTTTGTTTATTAAAGTTTCTATTTGCTTCCTCTACTGACAAAAGAATGTTGCTCTCACTTTTTCTTAGTGCTAGACCTGCATATCATCAAAAGCAAGACTGAACAAATTGTATTATACCTCATTTTGTGCATCAGAAAAGTTGTTTACTGTTGCTACTAGGAGCAAAATCCTTGCAAACCTTACTTTGCAGGTTTTGAAGAAGTAACACACAAGTTACCTCATGTTCTGAGTAGAAGTCACAAGTTCCCCTGAATTCAGTTTACTGTGATGTTTAATATGGTGGAAACTTTCTCCAACAGAAACCTTTTCTTAGGTACAAGTATTTTCCTCAGTGGAAGAGCAGCTGACCCAGTGCTAGTGGAGAAGGTTAATGTCTTATAAGAAAACAATCTACCATTTCCTCTGAAAATACCTAGGTGTGATACTGCCTGCAGAGTTATTCAACCAGGATTGCTAGCAGTTTGTTTCTCACCTTCTATTTTCTCCTTTTCATGCATCACCTATTTATATTTCTTAGCATATTAACATTTGAAGCTGAGCTTTTTCAGGCTGAAATCATATTTCTTCAGTTCAGTAGCTTCTAGCATATATGGATGACACAAATGAAATGCATTACACTAAAACATATGTATTAAGAAATAGCTTTGTCTTTGTAAATGAAATTTTGCTAGACTTGTTATTTGCATGAATTGTGTTCTTAAGACAAATCAAGGAGGTCATGACAGGGAATAGCAGAGACTTTTAAAATTATATGTTAAACGAAAGTGTCACACACAAATACATACAAAATATTGCCTGCTCCATTAAAAACAAAACACTAATAACAGAGTCCTGATTCCTAAATGAAAACCAAACTCGCCCACGCACAGCTATTTCAGTAGGATGTCTGTGGCTGTGAAAACTGGTAAAAGATGTTACAGCTAAACAGCTATGTGTAGTTATAAAACTGGAACAATTTTAAACATTAGGAGATATTATATGTAAAAATATTGCATTGTTTCTTTAAGATCTAAGAGATATTCCTGGTTTCTTTTTAAAAGAATTATCTGTCTTTTTTAAATAAAATGAATGGGTCATAGTAAAAACAAAAATGGTTGTTTTGGTAAAACTAAGCCAATTTTAATTAGCCATATTTGACCTCTGCAGCCATGTAGAAAGAGAGCCCTCTTTCCTGGGATGCAAATAAAATTTTAAGGTTCAATATTGGAGACAACTGCAGCCAGTACCTAACCAGGGCTTTCATCCTATGATATCTCAAATTTTACAGGTCACTAAGAGGCAGATTTATTAAGTGTTTAAAATGACAACCAAAATCCTTCTCCCTAAAGAAAGAAAAGTTACTAACTCAAAAAAAGCCAATGTAAATTAGTGCTGGACCCTTCAGATTACTTTAAGGGCTCAGAGAGAAGCTATTGTTGTAGGAACAGACAGAAAAATTATATTCATTTTAGATTATTAAGGTTCCTAGCAGCCCCTATCAGACGATCTGTAATGTTGGGCCCTGTGTATGGTCCATTTTATGTCTGAGCATTTGTGTCCCGTCCAGTAGGGCTGCCAGGAATATTTTTGATAAGTGTGCTGTAATTGAACAGCTTTTCTAGGTCTCAGTTTTCATATTAACTCTGACTAGAGTGAAACGAGAGCAAAGAATCTGAATACAGGTCACTTGATGAAAATTATTTCTGTAAAACATTCAAGGTAAGTTCTTTTTGTTTAGTTTGTTTTTTTATCTTGTAATCTGAAAAGTGATTACAAACACAAGCTGCTGTATAAAAGCTGCTATAGGCAGCTCTCCGGTCTTAGCACTTTAGAGACGAGCTCTCTCTGAAGGCATTGTACAGTCTTCATTTATGAAATTAGTAAGTCCTAATTTTCAAAGGATAGATGGCAGTAACTTTTAAAGGAAATATTATCATAGTTACCATATTACTATCTGTTTTCCACCTCACACACAAGCACTTCCAGAGAAAATATAATCAAGTCAGGAAAACAAATTATATTTAAAATATGTAAAGACCTATGCTTTCTAGATCACTCACATTCCAAACAAAATGTTTAAGTTATCTGAAGAACTCCAGTATGTTTTTTTGAAACCATATTCTTAAAAAAAAATCCATAGGGCATATATCTCTTAATGGGAAACAGCAAATTCATTTTCATTCATCAAAAGAGAGCCTTAGAGGTGATTTGGTCAGGGTGTGAAAGTATTTTAGTAGGGACCAGATTTCTGATATAAGTAGGTGAGGCATGATAAGGTCTAAAGGCCAGAAATAAGCTAAACAAATTAGACTGAAAATGAATTAACTGTGAAGATAAACTGGTCTTATTGTTCATTATCTAAAGATGTACATGAACTGTTCGTCATCAACAGACTTCAAATTGAGAGGCACATTTTCCTTGGCCAGAAGTTAAGAGTAGGATGTGAGAATTATTGCAAAGATCTGTGGCCTGGGTTATACAAGAGGTCAACATGCATCATTACATTGGTTTTTCTTGAAAACAATTTATCTCGCTACATTTTAATTAAAGCTAAAGAATGTACCTTTCAGGAATAGGTCTGGGTAGCTATGTTACTGTAACACATTAAGTGTCCTCATTCCTCAGCAAGTGTGAAAATTATAACTCTCCTTGAAGACCAATGGGCGGAGAAGGTAACAGTTCAAAAGGAGCGCTGCTTCTTTTGAAAAAAGCAAACTCTCCCAGCTCTGGATGCACACCAAAATTTTTAATCCCCACAGCACGCCCATATAAGAGAATCAACTCTCCAGTACCTTCTTCCAAAAACAGTAGTCATTATTCATTAATGTAAGAAAGCACAAGACCTCCACAGAACAAAAACCACAGTGTCAGAAGCGGCAGCAGTTTTCCAGGATCTAATGAAAATGACATGAATGTGATGTACACACTGACCAATTTAAAAAGGTGTTCACGCTTACATAACCTGTGGCACAGTCAGACCCATCAATGTGGGACCATTTCATTATAAGCTGTACAACACAGCTAAAAATTCAGAGAAAAATGCCCAATAATCTACCTTCTCTTAACCTTGTCCTCTCCCTGCTTTGAGCAACATATTTGTTTAAACATTAAAAATTTCAACACATTAAAGAGTCAAATTCTCTTCACTTGTTTGTAAGTTCTCTTGTTTCTACATATGACCTTTACTTTAAGACTATTTTTGCTGTGATTACACAATAGCAACATGACAGCAATATTCTTCTCATCAGTTAAAAGGTTTTAATGGATAAAATTTGAAGAAGCTGTCAAGAGGCACTACTTAAATATAAGATTATTGAGCCATTTATGTTATTGCAGATCTCAGTAGCGCATACAAAATAAATCTCACTTAATGCAGTAGGTGTATATGGAAAAGTATTTACTAAAATCCTCTTTATGTAACTGTCTTTTTCATCAATCGAATAGCTTTGGTAATGCATCAGGAAACACCATCTTGCAAAGTAGCTGGGGAGGTTTGTTCTCTTTTAATGGCTGATATTGATCTAATTTCTAATCTATCACTCTGCAAATGCAAAAGTCATTGTTCAAGTGCGTTCTTTACTGGCCCAGAAAGACTTTAGAGGGTCACACAGGAGGATACATAGTGTTTTAACTTAGTCATCTACATGGTGAGAATGCCACATACTTGTACCTGTTCGAAATGCCAGAGTCAGTTTTGGCTGAAGTCAAGTGAAATTCTTCTATGGACATGAATAATTGCTGCTTATTGAAACACAGAGGAAGGCTGCAACTTCCCACTGACTATGTGTCTGAATGAAGAGGACTTTTCAGTATCTCCACTATAACACCAAGATGATCTCATATGATGTGTTTGTGGTTGTATATATAAAAAAATTGCAGCTTTTAAACACCATCATGTGAGATGTCTTTATCAGTGTCTTCAACAGCAACAATAAAACTATTTGGTCTTAGCCCATTCTAAGCAGACTTTGATACGAATGTTTTCAGTCTAGCCACCATATATATGTACCGTAAACATGCCACGGATTTTTGCCAATAATACTGTCAACTACATTTTACATATTAACAGCAGATTTGGTGGAAAATCTGATTAAAATGTTTGAATATTAAAGAAATTTAAAATATTATTCAGAGACTGTAAATACTTGCTCACAAATAAACTAATCTGAAATAATCATATTGTATATCTGTTATTTTATATAGAATCTATTTATGCCTAGTCTCTATTTAAGTCTATTTATGACAGGCCTTCCATGAGGATATATTTATCCTTTATATTTTATCCTTATATTAAATCCAAATTCATCTTTCACTGAATCATTCAATCACACAATCAGTTTTGTATTTGTTTATCATTTAAACCGAGTTTACTTTGCACACCCAAACAGATCTCATGTACATAGTAAAGCAAATAGATTCATATATAATGTTCTTCTCCTTGAGTATTAGTAAAACTGGATCAGTTCTCTCAGTATTAAGAAAACTGTATCTGTTTAAGTTGCTTTTAATAATTAAATGTATCTGAATATTTTTTTGAAATTTTGTATAGGTATAACAGTAATGTTATATGTGATATTAAGACTTCCAAAAGCAAGTGCCTGTTTACCTCCCAGTGAATATAAGGAAAAAAAATAGGCAAGTCATTTGAGATAACATGTTTGACTGCTTTGAGAACAAAGCAGTCAGTCAGGATCTAAAATAAAATGGGATCATTAGTATGAACAGTGAATAATATTCAAAATCAGAAATTATATCTGTCAAACTCATAGTCATACGTGCTTTTGAGGTGGAAAAGTAGGCAAAGGCTACACATTGGTACCTTTTAAACACATTTTGACTACTTATAAGGAGTATTCATTCCATGGGGTTAAACACCACAGTACTCAGTCCTGATTCAACAAGTACTTATATAGTTCTAGTTATCAGATTATGATATCAAACACATACTGCATGTTTTCCTGGGTGGAATTCTTAGTAGCTAACGTGTTATTTTTTTTCCCTATTTATTTATTTATTATTGACTAAATATCTTACTTTTGCTCAGTGCAAAATATAAGAAAATATAAAACAGTCTCTATAAAAGTCTTTTGTGCAGTCTTGAGTTCAAAGCAAATTTTCCAGCTGAGTTATAAAGTCCTGAAATGAATTTCTAATGAAAATGCTAACAGGCCTTTAGCTACAGTGGTGCTAGCGGGCGTTGCTAAAACAAACAGAAATCCCTGTCAGTGCCAGAAAAGCAGCCCATCATTAGAGGCACTTTTCTAGCAGCTTTTTATTATATCTGGGTAATGATAATCTTCCCACCAGTGGGCATGCTGGTTTTTGGCACATATCAAGCTCGTCAGAATCATTTTACACATTCCAAACAGCAGGCAGAATAGACAATAACAAAACAAAAAAGAAACTTTCTCAACATGATCCATATCTTTTTTCTCAGGAGTTGCTATTGCCTCTTCAGTGAGGAATCAAAACCACCGTTTAACCAATTGTCTCAAGTTGCATCAGGTACACCGGTGCTTCTGGTCCACCCCCAGCTCTGACAGAAGAATGCAAAAATGCATCTCTCTGCTACTGTGGAAAACAGCTTTAAGACACTTTTCTTTCCAACCACATACCCACTATGGTCTTGGTGCTTCGCAGACCCTGAAATAGCCTGCTACAGATCTTCGTGTCCCCAGGAAGCTATTAGGGAAGACCTGGTTCATCATAATATTAGTTAAGTCTCATAGCACAGACCTTTACCAACTCAGTCTTGCAGAGGAAAACAGCTCAGGACACAGTTATTCTGAATCACCCACACAAATTGTCTTTTTCAGCACTTGCCATGTGTGCCATTCTCAGCATCAAAATAAGGAGAATTGCTACCCAGTTTTCCCGGGGTAGCGAAAACCTTACTCTCTAAAACACTTCAGCACCATACTGCAGCTGAAAGAGACAAGGGAATAAAAAACACAAGGCAATCATGGCAACTGTGACCTAATCCTGCAAACACCAAAAATTACTGCTGACAGTAAAACGTATGATCCTCCAATGAGATATGGAAAGGGTTTGTCTCACCATAGCTGTTGCACATTGCCATGTTATCTCACTTTTTGAGTGAACTAATGTCCCTCAAGGTACATAACATGCCTGTTACACGATTTAACTAAAAGTGCAACACTTGACATAATTGGGTATTTTCTGCTTTCTTTATCACACAAAATTTAAGGATGTGTACTATGTCTGCTGGATGCGGCACTGCATCACAGTTTTTATACTGTTCTTTATGTACACATATTTCTTCCTACAGTTGTCAATAATAGCTCTAGCCAGACGCTGAACTCTTTGAATAACAGACATCTTCATGGCTTCAGATCCAGCTTTTCAGCACATGGATGAAACTTAAAATTCCACAACCTTGAGCCTTCCATGATCCTTTTTTAATGGCCACCATTCAAAAATAGAACACAGGAGCTAGCATTCTTATCTGCCCTAACACATAAGTGAAAACAAATATTACAAAGGGCTAAGTTGAGGATTTAGACTAAGACAATATTCCTTCCTTTCAAAGCTGAAAACCATTTTCTCAACTCCATATTTACAAGCATACTTTTGTTGACACCTTCCTTTCAGGCTTTCTCCCCACCTCTCAGAAACAACAGTATCTTGGAGGAAGAAAAAAAAAAATCAATACTAAGTCTTCTGAAACTTTTCCAAAACTGTATACATGCTTCATGCTTTATATATCAAGATTTAGCTTGGAGCAAGTTTTTACTGCTAATTTATAAATCCTTGAAATACGGATTTTAGAACAGAATGCCAATATAACTCTAACTATAGAAGTGCTTGCAGGCACTGCTATAATGAAAGAAATAATTACATCAATAAAATTATACTCGTTTGACATTAACAGTTTGCCCAAACAAACAATTCTCAATGACTAACAAGGATTATAAATATGACTGCTTTCATAAATCAAAGCTATCCATGACCAGGATTCATGGAATAATATTAAAAAAAAAGTATAATTAGCAATACTAGGAATTTCATTAAGCACACAATTATGAACTTTGTCTTCCTCTGAAAATGTCATCGACTATCATGCTCGGGAGTAAATACAATATAAAAAACTTAACATAACATCTCTTTGTCTGATCATAGTTATTTCCGAACACAGGAAATCATCACAGTGTTATTACCTTCGTAATAAAATTTTATCTAAACATTACATCATCCAGATTCTCACATTGATTATTTCTATTTCTTAAAGATAGTTTTCTCACCATAGTCTTTGAAAGATAAAAAAATAATTGAGCAACCTGAGTAATTGTAGCATGTGAACATTTTCATAAAAATCATAAATACAGATTCAAAAGATAGGAGTCCACAGATCCCTCTGTCCACATCCATTTAAAAAGCTGCCTTCTACTTTGATATAAGATTTTCTTTTATTTTTCTGGTTTAAACTAGAAGTAAAAAGTCTTAAAGCGAAATCCACACTATACCATCTTCAAATTTGTTGGAGCATGTTCCACAAAAGGGAATATACAAAATTTCTTATACATTAAGAAACCAATTTACTGAGTGCAAGCTTGTAAACAAGTCTCAACATGGGTTAAATGATCACCTTTCCCCATAAAACACATGGCTACCAATAAGCTGGTCAGAGATGAAAACATTTCTTTTCCAGCCTGCCTTAAGAAAGCAAGCTTCACATTAGAAAGAGCAGTAAATAAAATAAATCTTAAATCAAAAGCCAAATACATTTTCATAAATACTTGCAACTGCCAGTAACACCTGCCAAGGTAAGAGAAGACCTTACTGAATTAAGAGAGTTTCTATTTGAAATACTGCAATGTTTTGTGGACGCTACTGAAGCACTTCACAACTTTTCTCTTGGTATATTCCCAAATGTGTTGTATTGATGAGATGATAAGACATTATAAAGTAAAGTCTAAAAACATAATTAAATTCAAAAATATTTACCAATAACTTCTGAAGGATTCAATATTTTTCAGGCAGTTAGTAGAATGGAAGCAAAATTAGTTTTTCATAATCTGGCCATTCTGTTATGGATTGCTCTCAAGCCCAATGCACTTAATTTGTGTAATGAACAGCAATGATCTATGATATGTAGTATTGTCTCAAGCAGTGAACTCTTTCTTTTCCATTTTGGATAGTGCATCCAGGGGGAAACATTTAAGTAAAATAAAGAGCTTTAGCACGCAAAGCATGTTGCTACAGTAAATTGATGAGTTAAATTATATTAACAATTCTCCTTACCCTGATAAATATCTCCCTGACCATTGCTGTTATTACATATCAGTCCATTGCCACGCACAGTCATTAATATATCTATCAAACCTAAATATTACCTCCTTTTCTTACAAGTACGTTAAATTTTCTGCCACTGCAAGGATAGCGCAGCTTGAACTAGAAAGACCAATGTATTGAAACAGTAGATAGCTATACACTGCTGAAAAGCTCAAAGGACAGCTTCAAAAAAGAGAAAAATTTCAAAACAGGTCTTATGTCAGATGATCAATTACAGCACTGTCATACTAATGGCGACGGAAAAGCAGAGGACCGGTGACAATGGGTGCATTCATCTTACTACTGTGCTGGAAAAGCTGCACCTGTAACCCCGTGCACTCTGTCTCCTGCTGTCCCCCGACACGTGCATCCTGTGACAGTGGATCTGATACTGGAGACATCATCTATCTGCCATCCCTTCTTCCTGAAAGGCACCTTGACTACAGCTAATGACGAAAGGAGAGCAAGAAACTACCGCTTCCCTTTAGCCACACACAGATTTCTTTGTTACGATACTGAATTCACAGTGAAGCTCTGAGGAAAAGATAAAGCATCTTAAAACTCAGTTTTGCCAAGTATGTAGATATGTGTGTGTGTGTACATATATACTCATATATATATATATACACATACATACATATATATGAGTGTGTATAAAAAATATTTGCACTCCTTTAATAGTTTTGTAAATCTTTGCAACCTTAATCCCCTTGTAGTAATTCATAGCAGCAGGACAGCTCTCGTTGCTTACAACCCTCATAGCAATATGGCCAAAAATTACTGTGGCAAAAACAGAGGCTCCCCACACCTTTTTGACTTTCTGGTATTCATGGGACTAGTACAGTTAGGGGACCTTTACACACTTGCTGTCAGAGACTGTAAACAGATTTTTCAGGATTATTCCTCGTTTCACTTTGTGCCTAAAATCACGAAAGCTTTCCATTCTAGCATGGCTTCACAGTCTGAAAAAGACACTGAAGCAGAACAGCAACCAGATCTGCCTTGGGCTGGCAACACTGCAAAGAGTCACAGTCAGCTGAAAAATCTGGGCCTTAATAATTAAACTTGTTTTCTTTGACAAGAAAGGAGACAATTCCCCCACATGTATTCTTTTTCAATGAAGGCCATTGCTAAGTTTTCCCTTAATTTTGAGATATATTTGTAGCAATCATTTTAATGTGAGTGATTAAGAAGCTTTGACAAGATTTGGAAAAAATAATCCTCCTTTCTGTGTAGAATTTTTTTTAAGTAATAGATCTTCTGTTGTGCTGTTACAATACCATAAAATTTTACTGACAAGTTATTTATTACTGAGAAGTTTAGCTTGGGGATTTCTATTGGCATGGGGTTTACAAATGGAGATGAGACAAGGGAGAATGTTCATTTTCATGATAGTGTCTTTTCCCTATAATGATAATAATAATTTGTCCCATCTGTCTAAACCTAATTTAATAGTGTTTATGAGTGGTTGAAGGCAGATTTTAATTAAGTCTTGTAGTTGCATTGGTATGTATTTTAGTCCCTCCAGGGATCATTTAAAATTCCAATTTTCAATATAGGATATGTAACTATTATATCATATAGGAAGCGACCCGGGCTTGAAGCAGTTAATTTTGCATCCAGATGTGGATCTATCAGCCAACTAAAACAAACATTTCCGGAAGGGCAGAGATTCACTGTTCAAAACATTCACAACCCAGAAGCTGTCTTAATCTGCCAAGAGTCAGATATCCAAGGCAAAATGTGAATAAGTAGCACATTTTTATGCTGTTTCCATTTTAACAAGGAAAGCGTTTCACAGAGCTCTATTATAGAATCATCACCTCATCTGCCCATCTTTTAAATACCTCCAGGGATGGTGACCCGATCACTTCCTTGGGCAGCCTGGTCCGATGCCTGATAACCCTTTCAGTGAAGAAATTTTTCCTAATATCCAATCTAAACCTTCCCTGGCACAACTTAAGGCCATTTCCTCTCATCTTAATGCTTGTTACTTGGGAGAAGAGACCAACACTCACCTCAGTACAACCTCCTTTCAGGTATCTGTAGAAGGTGATAAGGTTTCCCCTCAGGTTCCTCTTCTCCAGGCTAAGCAACCCCAGTTCCCTCAGCTGCTGCTCATAAGACTTTGGCTCCAGACTCCTCATCAGCTTCGTTACCCTTCTCTAGACATGCTCCAGTGCATCAATATCCTTCTTGCACATTGAGTTACGTACATTATGTAAAAATACATTTTAAGCAGACCCTTTTTTTAAAATCTATTGAAGTTCTTTACTCAAAATTTAATGTCAAGATTTTTCTTAGTCCTTGCAACCTTCAGCTGTAATCCTTATGGGACAGGGTGTATCTTAGTGATAACTAAGCAAACCTACTACATTAAACTACTTGAAAGTAAGGCACTTACCTTAAAAATAAGAGATTTAGCTTTTGAAGGAAATTCCTGAACTTTAGGCTGCCTAGGCCAGTGTATTGGTATAAAGGACGCCAATGTTGGGGTCACCCTCAAAACTGGTATGAGATTTCTACCGGCCAATCTGCTCACTGAAGCTTACAATGAATCTATCTTTGCACTTCCATCAATGACAACAATTTAAAAACTGCTGACTCTGTTGGTCACATTTTACCTCTGTAAGGACACAAGTACTGCTTGTTCAACTTTCACATTTTAAAAAGGACAATGATTACAGATGTAAGGATTTAGTTTTAGGCCTCGAATTTTTACTCAGGGAAATCTCTACTGTAGAGGCCTGAACTTTTTTCACAGTAAGGTTTCATGCAGGCATTCCACAAATTTCAGCAAAAACCACATATTCCATACAAAACCCATAAATATACTATTCAGGCATGTATTTTTGTCAATTCCAACATTCGGGGGGGTTTTTATCTATATACAAGTATAATAAATGTATCTGTATTATTTAATTTTAATAATATCAGGAATCACACAGCCTACAGAGATAAGAGTAGCTTACAATTTTTATAAAATTAAAAACAATGCTCTTCAGAAATTACTCAGGAACACTGGGTGTGATCATCTAACCTAACTGGAGGTCCAAACCAGTTACCAACACTGGTTCTGCAGTTAATAGTGACACTTGTGCCACTGCAATGGGTGTCTCATCCCATCTAAAATAAATACACATGTGAGATAGGTTGGCCTCTTAGGTACTTCTACATCTCTGCTGACTTAATAGAAAGTCTTTGAAGTCAAGTTAGACTGAGCAGTCAAGTCAGACCAGGTTTGGCTGCCTTTGGAAGTCAAAGAGAGCCAGTGGTTTCTTACCAAATACTCTCGTCATCTCTCAGCATGAAACCTTTGTGTTGCTAAAGTAGTGTCCGAAATGTCTTAACTACTACTCAGAAATTTTGTTTATTTCTGTCATAATTTGTACTGTAAATAACAAAGGCATGCAAGCCCAAGAACTCTCTTCAGTACAAGTTTGCTTATGCACAACATAAGGTACAGGATCTTGTGAGCTGTGCTGAGGCTCAGGTTGCTGACATTACATTTACATTAAAGGAAGAGACATCCTGCTGTGGAAACAGTAATACATTATTCCTTTTGAATTCAATAGGAACTTTGCTATTGACCTGAGCAAGAGTCAAATACCCCTCTTTCACTGTTAATGACATTCCCTAACGTCCTTTCATATGCCTGTTTACATGTGCATGTTTTTATAACCTTTAAAAAAAAAAAAACGTGGAAAGTTGGTGCTATCAATTCAATTAAAATGAAGTACATAAGCACTTCATAGAGAGCTAAGTGCTTTCTTTCAAGCTTTTTTTCATTTACTTAATTTGTTGCCCTCCACTTTAATACATAGGAAACACTGTCATAGAACAAAATGTCTAATTAGTGTGCAAGTGTAAAAAGTATTTTAAAATGAACAGGTTTTGCTCACAGTCATTAGTTCTATCAGATAAACAAATGAGCCTCTTCTTTCATGCTTCCTTTTTTCTCTTTAAGGTACTAAAAATAACCTGAGAATTAGAGACTTAATGGCGACTACTTCAGTATTAGGTATATTTGTACAGAAGAGTTAAAACAGAATTTAAAAATTAACAAAGAAAAATGATACACCAGGGAAAATACAACATGTGTTCTGTAATTTTGTAGTGTGCTGTTTTGTACTACTGGATCATTTTGAGGATGGCAAACAAAACACGAACTCAGAAGAACCAGTGAACAAAATTTATGTGGATTTTTCAAAAGCTTTTAACATCATCACTTTTATGAGATTTTTAGGAAACCTAGTACACATGGGTAAGTAAAGTGTTATCATGGAGTGAAGACTGGGTATAGCCCACAAATACTGCTCATAAATTTCAGAATTATTAACATTAATTATTAATTTTTAGGGCCCTGAAAGCTTTCATACAAGGACTGCTGTTAATGCTTGTGTTCAGTACAGCAAGATCACAAGACTAGCGAGAACAAACCAGTCAATCATTGCAGTAGTTTTGACAATACAAACCACGGAAAGCCAAAGACTACTGTAATTACTAAATAGCATTATAACATCTTGTAATTTTATATGCAGCAGACTGATCATTTCCATTTAGAATACAGAACCCCCATACATCCAAGGATTTGCTACAACAAAAGAAGAAAAATTAGGGACTGAGAGAATGAAGAACTGCCCACTGTAGGGGAAGATCAGGTTCAAGACCACCTGAGAAACCTGAATGTGCACAAGTCCATGGGACCTGAAAAAGTGTATCTGCAGGTCCTGAGGAAAATAGCGGATGAAGTTCCTAAGCCACTATCCATCATATTTGAGAAGTCGTGGCAGTCCATTGACGTTCCCACTGACTGGAAAAGGGGAAGCATAACCCTCATTTTCACAAAGTGAAAGAAAAAAGACCCAGAGAGCTATCAGCTAGTCAGTCTCACCTCTGTGCCCAACAAGACCATGGAACAGATCCTCCTGAAGGCTCTCCTAAGGCACATGGAAAATATGAAGGTGGTTGGTGACAGCCAACATGGCTTCACTAAGGGCAAATCGTGACTGAAAAATTTGGTGGCCTTCTTTGATGGAGTTACAGTGTTGGTGGACAAGGGAAGAGCAACTGATGTCATCTACCTGGACTTGTGAAAAGCATAAGCACTGTCTTATATTACATCCTTGTGCCTAAACTATAGAGACATGGATTTGATGAATGAACCAATTGGTGGATAAGGAACTGGCTGGATGGTTGCACTCAAAGAGTTGCAGTCAACAGCTCAATGTCCAAGTAGAGATCAGGGAGGAGTGGCATTCCTCAGGTGTTGGTACTGGGACTAGCACTGTTTAGCATCTTTGTTGATGATGTGGACAGTGGGACTGAGTGCACCTTCAGCAAGTTTGCAGATGACACCAAGCTGTGTGGTGCAGACAACTGGCTGGAAGGAAGGGGTGCCATCCAGAGGGACCTTGACAGGCTTGAGAGATGGGCCCATATGAACCTCATGAAGATCAACAAGGCCAAGTGCGAAATCCTGCACATGGGTCAGGGCAATTCGAAGCACAAATAAAGGCTGGGAAGAGAATGGATTGAAAACAGCACTGAGGAGAAGGATTTGGGGGTGCTGGTTGATGAGGAAGTGAACATGAGCCTGCAATGTGCGCTTTCAGCCCAGAAAGCCAATCATATCCTGAAGTGCATCAGAAGAAGTGTGACAGTCTGCTTGTGCAAGTCAAGGCAGGTGATTCTCCTCCTCTACTCAGCTCTTGTGAGACCCTACCTGGAGTACTGCTTCCAGCTCTGGGGCCCCCAGTATAAGAAGGACATGAGCCTGTTGAAAGAAGTCCAGAGAAGGGCCATGAAGATGATCGGGGGCTGGAGCACCTGTCCTACAAAGAAAGGCTGAGAGAGTTGAGGTTGTTTGTCCTGCAAAAGAGAAGGCACTGGGGAGACCTTATAGCAACCTGCCAGTACCTTAAGGAGGCCTACAGGAAAGATGGGGAGGGACTCTATCAGGAAGTGTAGTGATAAGGCAAGGGGTAATTGTTTTAAACTGAAGGAGAATAGATTTAAACTAGATATTAGGAAGAAACTCTTTACTATGGGGGTGGTGAGACACTGGAACAAGTTTCTCAGAGAAATTGTGGATGCCCATGCCCTGGTAGTGCCCAAGGCCAAGTTGGATAAGCTTTGCGCAACCTGGTCTAGTGGAAGATGTCCCTGCCTGTGACAAGGGGTGTGGAACTAGATGATTTTTATGGTCCCTTCCAATCCAAAACATTCTATGATACTATGTTGTCTAAATAAGTAGTCACTGAAGGTTACTTTGAAATAAGAAAAACTGAAGAATAAGAATTTCTACGAAGATAGTTTAAAACTTAAATAGTTAAATGTGTTAAACTACTGGACAAAGTGCCAAGGCTTTTATTGTTTTTTAATAACTCTACTGTTTTCTTAGCAGATGATGCAGAACCAGTTATAGTTCTGAGACCAATTTAATCACAGAAAACAACAAATGATGATTTAAGTATAATATTTCTGTGGTTAATTTTGTCCCATTTACAAGTTACAGTATAATTTTAACACCGTAGTCCCTCCAGTACTTGTTATATGCACTGCTTTTGCCACAGATAGTGGAAAAACACGAAAATTGTGTTTCACAAAAAAAACCCCACCACCACAAAGAAACAAGCAAAAAATAATCAACAAAGACCAAAAAAAAAA
>NW_010156335.1:0-8212 GCF_000695765.1 Mesitornis unicolor
GGATGACACACCAGGGTTGGAGGGATGGGGTAATAGTAAGGGCCTTCAACCTGTTACTCTGAGGCATGCAGTAGGCACTGCAGCGGGCACTGTAGCACAAGCAGTCTTACAGAGACAAGCCAGAGGATCCTGAGGTAATAGGAGCCAACAGGGTAGCTTCCATGGAACAACTTGGGGAGGAAGGGGTGTCCATCTAAGAAGGTGACACAGCCGGCAGCCCAGCTGAAATGCCTCTATACCAATGCACGCAGCATGGGCAACAAACAGGAGGAGTTGGAAGCTACCATGCTACAGGAAAGCTACGACATAGTGGCCATTACTGAAACTTGGTGGGATGAATCCCATGACTGTAGTGTGGCTATCGATGGCTACAAGCTGTTCAAAAGTGGCAGGAGAAGGACAGGTGGCAGTGTTGCCCTCTATGTTATGAAATGAATAAAGTGTGAAGAGTTTTCCCTAAAATTAGCCATGAGCAAGTTGAAAGCTTATGGGTAGGAATTGGGGATCGAGAGAACAAAGGGAGCCTTGTGGTTGGTGTCTACTACAGTCTGTCAGATCAAGGGGAGCCTATTGATGAAGCCTTCTTTCTCCAGCTGCAGGAGGCATCGAGCTCACAGGCTATCATCCTGCTGGGAGATTTCAACCACCCTGACATCTGTTAGAAAAGTAGTACAGCAAGCTGTAGGCAATCCAAGAGACTCCTGGAGTGCCTTGATGACAACTTTCTAAGACAAGAAATAGACAGCCCTACTCAAAGGGAAGCGATGGTGGATAACAAGTTCAACATGAGCAAACATTGTGCTGCAGCTGTAAAAAAAGCCAACAAGATGCTGGGTTGCATTAAAAAGGGCATCACCAGAGTGATGGAGGGTTGTGTCACCCTGCCCAGAGTACCCTTGTGAGGGACTAGACTTGTGCTATCAATCGATTAAGTGCCATACACAAGGAGCCAACAGGAAAATCACAACTACTTCATCAGTTTAACCTTCCTTCAGAGCTCCATGCCATGTGGGCAAGTATACCCCTCAGCTCTATAATCCAGCTGTTTTCTCCAACAGGCTTGTATCATCATGAAATCTTGTTTGTACATTTGTTCCTCTTGTTTCTTCTACAGGAGAAATTAGGAGTTTTTAGTTCCTTCTCAGCTTTTAATTTCCAAAAATACTTATATTAATATTAGAGAACAAAAGGGGAATGTTTTCATATGTTTGAACATAAATACATGACAGCAGCACTTGCTCCCTCTCTGCATGATATGTGGTGTTACAGGGCTATTGAGCTGTAGCACTGGTGTCACAAATAGAGCCATGTGGAACTTGACAGTTTTGTTTCACAGGGTTTGTGCTAACCTTGCTCCCACTTCTTGCTCCTGAGAGGTTTGCTTACATATATAGACAAGACCAGGTCTGAATTTCAGAACTTCTAAAAAGTTGGAGCAAAATTTAGCTACTATGTCATCTGTGCTCAGTTTCTGATGGAAACTGAACATTTAATAATATATCATCAAATAGTCATTCGAAAGAGGTCCAGTGAAAACTATCCCAGATTTGCTCCTTCTTAGTCTCAAATTCATTCAAAATGGTGCCATATTTCCAAAGGATGTGGAAACTACAGCAAATATGTGAAGACCCAATAGATCCCCATAGAGCACAGGAAAGTTTATGATAAATTGTCCTCCTGGTCCTTTAGTCCTTCTACTCTGGAGCCTCTCAGTAAATTTCACTGGTTGCTTCATAGGAATCTGCAAAAGAAAAATAAAAAGAAAACCAGAAACTACCTCCCTTGCAGTTATGATTTGACTTTCTTCCAGGGTAGGGGAGTAAGCTACCTTTCAAGTTACTGTGTTTCGAGTTTGACTTACATCCTGAAACATCAAGGATTTTCTGTAACACATCATGGGGAAAGAAAAAGTGTGCTGTTAAACTAAACACAAACTGAGCAAACACTGCCAGCTAAGGAAAAACTACAAAACTATCAAAAGATAGCTTCAATTTTCAGGGAAGGATAGACTTGCAGCTGTTCTCATACAGGCAGCCTTAGCCATGGGGATAAGCATCTCCTACACTTTTCCCCGTCATGAGCAACCACTGCAGTGGTTGCAGCTCCCTCTCCTATCTGCCCTTGCCTGTGGTACCCAGGGCTTCCAGGTAGGACTGTTCCACCATGGATAAGAGATGGTTTCATCAAGCAGTCTGTCCAGTGAGGGTAAAAGGAGTGTGAACAAGAAAACAAGGTAAAAAGAGACAAGAAAGGCAATGGCTAACGTTGGCCTGAGACCATGAAGGGCCACTTCTGTTCGCAGAACATCTCAACATTCATCTTCCCAGATAGAGCTCTTCTCTACCGCTCCCCATCAGCATGTCCATTCCTGTATTCAGGGCCAAGAGATCAGGGTCATGATCTGCTTGTAAAGTTTGTGCACATGCACTTCCATGATGTGCAACACCACTGCCTTGTGAAAAGTAAACAAGTGGAAATGACCCTGTACTACATGTCTGACACAGCAGTACAAGCAACGCTGTAGGGCATCCGTGGGATAGGGAGCAGGGCTACCTCTGTGATGGGAGCAGCATCCCAAGGGCCCCAACGTGGGACCATTCTGCAAAGTGACATGCTGGAGTGGACAGACTGTGGCCACACCACCAGGCACAGCCAGTTCGATAGACCAGGCTCCACAAAAAGGAGAGGCAGAGTCAAGAAGAGACCCTTTGGGGGTGTTGGTGGACAGCAGGATGACCATGACAGAGTCTGCCCAGAGGTTGTAGAGTCTCCTTCTCTGGAGACATTCAAAACCCGCCTGGACATGTTCCTGTGAAACCTAGCCTAGGTGATCCTGCTCTGGCAGGGGGGTTGGACTAGATGATCTTTTGAGGTCCCTTCCAACTCCTAATATTCTGTGACTCAGAGTCTTTCTCCCATATATGGTCTTTCCTGGGTCCTCAGCTTCCTTATATTGGTCACAACCAGCATTCTTCTGGTTTATCTGTAGTCCTTCAGAATGTGCTAGGATGTATCTGTACAAGGATGTATCACTGTACTAGGATGCATCAGTCACAGTTAAAAAAAATCATATCCTTGAGTGAGTTCATGTTTGAGGCTCCTTACAACAATTCCCCCCTTTTTGAGGTTCATAGGTCCTTAGGCCTATGAGCTTCAAACCATCCCTTAGTACCTTCAAGTCATACAGAGTGGCATGAATTGAAAAATTCAGCAAGATATAAAAAGCAAGAGCACTATTGGCATTAAATATGTTTTACAATGTCAGTACCATTTCCTGACTTCATCTTTTCTTAAGACTGACTTAGGATAGGGTACTATGTCCATAAACTAACAAATAATTTGGCTACAGTGTCATAAAATCCAAACACACTAATCTGTACAATAAACCTAGTAGCTATGCAGTACATATTTGTTACACAGTTACACAGAGATGAAATGAAATTTAGTGAGATGTCACTTCTAGTTCACTGTTCTTCAGTCTGGAATTTTATCTTATTTCATCAAATGAATATGACTTCATTACCGTTCTAGCTTTGTTGGTGTGACAGGGAAAAGCTTCTGGCCATCCTGAGAAGGTGTCAACCAATACCAAAAGACATCTATAGCCATTTTGTCTTGGTAATTCAGAAAAATCAATTTGCCAATAATCTCCAGGGGAATTTCCTTGCCTAGTGGCTCCTGGGGATGGTCTTTTTCTATTTGTGGGCTATTCTTTAAACAAATGGGAGATTTTGCTGTTCCCTTGTCCCAGGAAATTCAGTAGGCTTATACTTATCTGCAGACACTATTCCCAAGTCTCAGTGGCCAGCAAGATGTCATCCACATACTGCAATGACATTCCATCAGGATTGTTTTTTTCTTTCTCATATTTCTAGCTCCTTTGCCAGCTGGTTGCTGAATATCATTGGACTATTTTTGAACTCTTGAAGTACATTTTGCATCCGGTACTGGGGCTTTCCCATTCAAAGATGAATATTGCCTGGCTATCTTTGTCTAAAGGCATGCAGAAGAAAACATACTTGAGATTAAGTACAGTAAACTACTTACGCTTTTCTTTTAAAGAAGTCAGCAAGGTATATGGATTATGGGTGAATATATTGAACAATTAGATTCACAGCTCTCAAATGATGGACTAATCTATATATTTCTTACCCATTGATTAACTAGCTTAAATTTCAAAGGCTGCAAAAAAAGGGCTGATTTTCTTGTTACCCTGTGGCACCAACAACATTCACAGTTTCACAACTAAAATTTCCTTACAAGTATTGAGCACAGAGTAAGTAGCTTCTCTATCAACTAAAAATTCATAATTCCCCATCCTCAAGGTAACCAGGGGTTCAGCTGGGGATGATTCCCCCTGTCCCTTTCAGGCCACATCATTTAATGTCATTAGTTTAATAGCCTGCAAAGATGGATCTAAGTTCCCCGCTTGTGGGCACTCCCTCTTCCAGTGCCCCTTCTCCTTACAGATCACACACTGATCTTCTGTGAGGCGACCTTTTCTTCCTACTCCTTTCCTTCCCCTCTATGCTCCTTTAGGTGCCCCTTTTAGTGCAGCAAGTAATCTCTTCTCCGTCATCTGTTCTCTCCAAGTCTGTCGCATCTCCTTTTCTTTTTCTCTGTTATTATACACTTTTCATGCTACTTCCATCAATTTACAATAGTTTCCAATACTTTTGCCACTTTTTTTTTGATCCTCTCTATACATTCCAGCCATCTCTTTCCACACTTTCAAATCCATCCCCAAGAAAGGAACTTTAACACACACTGGCTCTCTGACCAGTCATACAGCCTGCCTCAAGGGTGCTTGTAGTACTGCCCCCACGCTACCTCTGAATTATCCTTGCTAACAGGCTAAAGTCTTTCCTTTTGTGTTCCTCCTCATAGACACTTCAGGTTTAATTCCACATGCTATTCAATTAGCTTAACAACTCTCTCAATAACATGGAGGAGCTGGAGGAACATTACACACACACAATGCAGAGACCAGCTCTGTAGGCGCCTTGGCTAAATAGCTCACAATTTCTGCAGCTAAAATTCTTTCTCACGGATTTCGTACTCATTTTTGACCATCCTCTTTATGGTGGTCATATGCCCAATTATGCCATACATATCAGTAACTGACATTTTTCCGTGTAGTTAGATTTCTATACAAAGTTATAAAAGCATCAGAATAAGGAACTTCATCCCAATTCCCAAGTTGACAACAAAACATCATTAATTGCAGTATAGTATTATACATTAAAGTTCCATTCTTTGGTCACTTTTCCTGATCCTCAAGGGTATAAATTGACCACCAGTTATTACAATATTCAATCCTGTCCTGAGTTTTGTAGCCATATTAAAAACACAGTAAATAACACACAACACAGAATCAACAACCACACTTATCACATAAATTCTAAAACTAATTTCTGGTAATTTATCATACATTCCACCAGTTACCAAATTTTGTCCAACCCTGCAATAGCTTTTGCTTATGACTGATGGGCAGACTCCGAGGCTCTCCATGGGTACCCTATTCAGTCCAATCCTGTGCAGCTTTCACCTCATCTGATTGGCAGACCGGGGGACTTGAACCCCTGGTGGGTTCTCTAACCCCTATTTACCAAGGGACTCAAACCCCTGGCGGGGACTCTAACCCCTGTTTACCAAGGGACTTGAACCCCTGGTGGGGACTCTTACCCCTTCCAGATAAATAGAAAGAAGTATCTTACCATAAATCCAGGGGACTGAAAGGACTGATATCCCTGGTCGTCCCAAGTCGATACATATAAGTTCTACCAGTATTCTTTTACTTGTATTTTTATTGTGTTATATAGAAGCCTCACTTCTATTATTTTCCTAGTATCACTTGCACAGTTTTACATGTAACTTCTTGCCTGGTGAGATCAAATAGGCTTTGATATGGTCCGTTAAGCCTTCTGGGTATATCCCTGGTGATAATGGAAAAGTACAGAAAACCCTCCAAAGCTAATGGAAAATGCCTTAGGGGACTTAGAAAAAAAGATCATAAACTACGTATACTTGACAGGTAGGGTAAATCATTAAATAGGATAATCAAGTAGTTTAGGACAACTTGGAGCACTGCTTTGATTAAAGTGCAGGATGTATAGGAACAAGAACAAGGATTATACCAAGCCAAGTCTGAAGGTGGTTATGAAGTCTACGCATGCTCCAAGAGAAGGGTCACCAAAGGACAACTGATGAAGCTGAAGATGTGACCACCTGATGAAGTAAAAGACCACCAACCGTGAAAATACCTCAAGATGACTGTGAGAGAACACCGGTGGACCAGTGAAGAAAGGAGCCAAAATAGGCTGGACTTACAATAATTAGTTCTACAAAGAGATGTGTTTATTCGCGATAGTTAAGATGCATATGTATTAGTATAGGGAATAAAAAGAACCTGTGTGTAACAACTAGCGGGAATCTCAGGTGATTCTGAGAGGACCCTGGCGCTGTATTAAGGAATACTGACTTAAACCTCTTACGAGTCCTTAAGTTTTGTTTTAAGATCACCTCTCTGGAAATCACTGGTTACAGTGGTGCAAGACATTAAGATAAGCACCAAAGAGGGCACCAGTGTCAAGATAAGCACCTGGGAGCTGGTTTAAACTGACATTCCAGGGCTGAAGGATGGATGAGCTAACTTGAGGACCATATATGGCCAAAGGAAATCCAAAGTTTAACTAGCCGACAGTATGAGGAAGACTATGCAGGACCACCAAAGGGGGAGAAGACCCTAACCCTAATTTTACTATGCATGCTCGGACTATGTAAGTGAATTCCAGTAAGCCATTAGCATAAGACTGCCTTTTCCAGGAAATTTGATGAATATGTATGTTTTTCTGTATGTTAGTTGGTGTGTTTTGCTAACTCCTTGGACCACTCACAGAGGAGAATCCCCAGTGCTTGCCCAGCGCTGCAATACAGAATGCCTGCTTAATACCAACTTTGTTGTTATTGACTTTTTATCTCAGAATCCTTGCCCAGCCACACCTAGCCTCCCACTTCGGTGAGAGTGTTAGAAAGCAAGGGGGTTTGGAATCTCCGAATTTTCTTTCAGGATGTTGCGAAGAGCCATTCGGATCAGGGATCGATGGGTAACCCCGAGAGTCCCTCGGTGGTAGCTGGAACCAATCAGATCCCCGACTCCTTCCGTCTCTCTCTGCGAGGTCCCATCTGAGTCACCAAATCTGTCACCGAAAAATGGGATGAGAAATACTTATCGACACCAATGTGATGCAGATAAGCAGACACTTCTTTATTACGGACGGGTGCAAAGGGGAATAATTTCACCAACATGGCACACCTTGCCTTGTGTGTTCACTCATTATAAAGGATACATGTATACATAATCACAGACTCATATGTATATGCATACAATTTCCTGTAACTAATTAAAATAACTCCTCCTACTCCCGATCATTTGCAGTATTCATAGAAATTGGGTCTGAGGGTTGCTTTGTAGCCCCCCATAGAACCCAGACTCAAAAGAAAGGCCCTCCAACGACCTTGGTTCAAGGACTTGGCTAGAAAAGCTGAGGGGCCCGGGGTGCCTGTTTCATATAACAAAAGTGTAAGGCTCCAGTAAAAGTTAAAGCAATAATTTTTCATCCTTGATTCACTTTAAACAATGGGGCATTGTTGGTGATCACTGCTTAGATGTACTTTTAGTGAATGTACTTTTCGTGTATGTACTTCTAGTGAATAAAACAAACTGTAACTAAAATAGGGCCTGGGCTATACATAGATTCGTTAGCAGCTTTTCTAATACATAATTTTACCTTTATTTTTCCTATATCTGTAACAGACCCACCGCCCATGGATAAAAAACTGCTGCTCGATTATAATGCCAGATCCCAGGGGTGGTGATATCTTTTCCCTCTCTCTATTCCTTTTTCTCTCTCTCTCTCTTTCTATCTACCCCCTCTCTCCTTCTCACACACATATAAGTTTTTATACTGGACCAAGGAGGGTTGTTAAAAGGTTGTTCTCATTGCCAGAGTGCTTTTTATTTGTTAGTTGCCCTTTGTTCACTCATTGACAGTTATCCATTATTTGTTGCCAGATTCTCCCCATTTACCCCCTAAAGTTGTCAGTTAATAAAGTTACTGGTACAACTGTTCCTCTGAGTCATTGTTGTGACTTGAGCACTCTGCCTCCCAGTGCAGGGCCGGTGTGATAAATTATTTAGGCTTAAACAGTG
>NW_010156336.1:0-331 GCF_000695765.1 Mesitornis unicolor
GATGGGGTGAGGAAAGGTTTCTGAGGCTGTGCCACTTGGAAGCAGGGCAGGAATTCCTCTGCCCTCCATGACCTACACCCTGCATCGTTTCCCAGGTGATGTTGGTTTAAGGGGTGTGAGGAAAGGGTAGGGGCATCTTTCCAGATGTTGTCTGGTTTTGGGGTGCTGAGATGGCCTTCGGGCTGGGCCACAGCTCACACAGAGCCCCACAAGGGCTGGGTGGACTAATCTTAAAGCAACAACCTTTGTAGGAAACTCCTCCAGAAGCTCCACTTGTGGGGTGTCGCACAGGGATGGCCCCTTACAGGCCTGGGGACAAAGGGGCACCCCC
>NW_010156337.1:0-497 GCF_000695765.1 Mesitornis unicolor
AATGCATCCCGGAGACTAGATAGAGAAGCACTGACAGCTCTAAATTATATTGTGCAAAAAAATCGCTGAATCACGTATTGACAGACGAGTCTTGGAACACGACATCATTTTAACAGTTATTAGCCCTAAAACTCAACCATATGGCCTTATTATGCAGTGAATTCCAACAGAAACTGACCCATTAAAAATTTTAGAATGGATATTTTTATCTGCGAAACCCAGGAAAACAGTTACTACTAGACTAGAAAGTTTAGGACAGATAATCATGAAAGGAAGAGAGAGATTCGTAGAGATAAGCGGGAAGGAACCACAAAAAATGTTAGTACCCATACAAACAGATTATATGAATTGGGCCATTAAGAATTCAACATCCATACAAATAGCCTTACAAGGCTATGAAGGGAAAATAGAAGTGCACAGATTATATCAATTTTTAAGCAATTTGGAACTTGAAACAAAGCTAAAGAGATCAGAAATCCCTGTATGTGGACGAACGG
>NW_010156338.1:0-3821 GCF_000695765.1 Mesitornis unicolor
AAATACTTAATCAAAGTGCCACATATTGCTTGTTTTTCACTCGTTTTTCACCTCTTGTGACACTGGCACAATAGAATCTGCAGGTTGCACATGAACTACTTCTTAGGGTATATATTAGGATGTATAATGTATTGCCACTGCTGAAGACATTTTGCAACCTTGAGACACTAAAGAAAATGTTTAGCAAAGACTGGATTTCAATTTCTAACATTAATTTCTAGAAAGAAACTGACGTTTAGCTTTCATCTAAAAAACTGTTAAGGATTCAAAGCCAGATACTGTATTTAGTTTTACTTATTAAAGTAAATATTCTTATAACCATATCTAGAAAATGGCTGATATATCTAAGGAGAAAGAAAAACTTCCTAGAAGATCACTATTATATGTATTATTAGGGAGAGCATAATCAACTTTAACAACATTAAAAGATCACAGAATCACAGAATGTGAGGAGTTGGAAGGGACCTCCAAAGCTCATCCAGTCCAACCCCTGCCAGAGCAGGATCACCAGACCAGGTCACACAGGAACACGGCCAGGCGGGGTTTGAATGTCTGCAGAGAAGGAGACTCCACAACCTCTCTAAGCAGCCTGGTCCAGTGCTCTGGCACCCTCACAGGGAAAAAGTTTTTCCATATGTTCAGACTGAACCTCCTATGCTCCAGCTTGCTCCCATTGCCCCTTGTCCTGTCCTTGGACATCACAGAGCAGAGCCTGGCTCCTTCCTCCTGACACTCACCCTTTACAAATTTATAAACATTAATGAGGTCACCCCTCAGTCTCCTCTTCTCCAAGATAAAGAGACCCAGCTCCCTCAGCCGCTCCTCATAAGGGAGATGCTCCACTCCCTCCATCATCTTTGTGGCTCTGTGCTGGACTCTTTCAAGCAATTCCCTGTCCTTCTTGAACTGAGGGGCCCAGAACTGAACACAATATTCCAGATGTGGTCTCACCAGGGCAGAGTAGAGGGGAAGGAGAACCTGTCTGCCCTACAACCACGATTTCTGATACACCCCAGGATGCCATTTGCCTTCTTGGCTCAAGGGCACATTGCTGGCTCATGGTCATCCTGCTGGCCACCAACACCCCCAGGTCCTTTTCTGCCTGGCAGCTCCAGCCACTCGTCCCCAAGCCTGTAGTGCTGCATGGGGTTATTGTGACCCAAGTGCAGGACCCAGCACTTGGCCTTGTTGAAGCTCATCCAATTGCCTCAGCCCATGGATTCAGCCTGTCCAGGTCCCTCTGCAGAGCCTTCCTACCCTCAGGCAGATCAGCACTCCCTCCCAGCTTAGCGTCATCTGCAAACTTACTGATGTAAAACAGGACTGGCCCCAAAACAGAGCCCTGGGGAGCGCCACTTGTGACTGGTCACAACTGGATTTAGCTCCATTCACCACAACTCTCTGTGCTCGGCTGTCCACTATCCTACTACCCTAACACTTTCAATCATTGCCTTTAAATTTGTGTAGGAGTCACAGACTATATTCCCTTCATTCTGGAGAAAAATACAGTGTACATAAATAATTTCCCATCTAGCCTTCATGCTATTCACTGCCAAGGCAGCTTGGCAAGCAATGATATTTCAGAGGAAAACATACAGGGCCTCACTCAGCCACATTAATGCTCCTTCGCATTCCTCTTGCAATGCTATACTGCCCATAAGGCTTATTTAAGTATAAGAACATCTTTGGCAAGCGGGGCTTTCAAAATAAAGACCCATGTGGAGAATCCAACATCAGCACCAGTATTTAGTTTTCACCTTCACACAATAGCCATATTCTAAAAGAAATCATAGTTACATGAGAAGAGGAAGTGATGTATAGGTTTATAACCGAGATAAAATATTACTTTCCGAAAATTTTAAAATGAAGAAAAGGTGGTATCACCCGGTCATTTTGTATAAAAAATAAAATCCTACAGACTTAATATCTAAGCAAGCATCCCACAGCACAGAGTAACTCTAGACAAAGATTTTTTTTATTTTTTCTAATGGGCATAATAGAAGGCAAGTGCAGACTGTGCAATACAAGGCTGAAAATAATAACATTCAGACACTCCTTCCCCCAGAAATGTCTTCTCTAAGCATGTTTACATTATGAGTAGACTAGCACGTTTCTTTAATTGGAAGAATACATTGGGTTTTAATTCAAAAGAGAGTAAATGCCCATTATGCTTACTTTAACATGCCTCTTACAAACGGGAAAACGAGGAAGTTTGCTCAGTTACAGTATGGTGCCTCTTACAGTAAAAGGCGAAAGAAAACCGTCAGAACTATGGTTCTGAAAAAAGAGTGCTGAAAGCAAAATATCCCCTTGCGTTTATATATGTAATGAAAAGCAACTAAGAATTTCAAGCCATCAATGTAATCATTGATCATCCTAAAGCATAATGAGAAAAGACAGCACATAACAGCTGCCGTGCACTATCAGGTGTGATCAGAGTTGACCACAGAAGAGTTTAGAAACGTGATTTTAAGGTAGTTTTGTTTTTACTTTGGTTTTAGTAGGACTATAGAGAACATTTTTTGTAAGAGTCAAACTTGTGAAGGTATTACATGCTGGACCCACCTTGGTCATAATTTGTACAGTAAGTGTATAAGTGACAGATTTGCAACAAATTTCTGAGCTGGAAATTGGTTTTGAATTACTTTCAAGTTCTGTGAAGTGGATGGAATTATGTTAGGGAAATAGAATCACTTAGTCATACACAAAATTACGTTGTAATGAATGTGCTCTAGAAGAGACTTGTTATGCAACATGTGATAATTCTGCATCTAATTCTGCATTTCTGCCATATGTTCAATCAGGCTTTAGCACACCCCCAGCTTAATACTGCTATTACTACTCACATCAGTCACACAATGCTTAATCTGAACGTACATGTGCTTAGTCTGTGGGGACACTCTGTAATACAGAAATTCCCAGGAATAAATTGAGCATACAGACCTACCTATTTAAGGAGATTAAACCCACTACAATAGTAACAGAATAAACACACCACTCTTCTGAAACAGACTGGTATTGCTTTTTCCTACCTCTTGTATCACACTTTTGCAAACACCACCCTAAGATTTTTAGAGCAGTTCCCAATCATTTCATATAACAGGCTAGGAAGTCTTAAAGATGCTCCTTGCTCTGTCTCTATTTGGAAAAAAACACAGCAGAAAAAAATACAGCAAAAATAAATTCTTGAAAATTATCTTAAGAGTCCCTCCTTACAGATCAGAAGCTGAGCAGGGAATAATCTTTCTTTTACAACTAAAATTTCAAAGAAGTCCAAGTTTAAACAGATATTCAGAAATCTTTTTGAGAAAATAAAAAACTTAAGCTTCTATCTGTGGTTATTTGTACTTCCTTATAAGAACTGATATCAAGGTCCTCCTTCAGCTTACATATACAGTCATCTCAACTGTTTTTCACTATACAGTGACCACTATACTGCATAATAGGTATGCACTACACACAGAGCTTTCTTCTTTAGTTGATAAAACGTGCTCATTGCAGCCACCAGACATGGGAAACCTGAAGAAAAAAAGCCCTGAAATTGTGATTATAGAGAACTTATTAAGCCTCCAAAAGGAAACATCCTCAAGGATGCTCCATTTAACATGTAAACAGCAACATATACAGCTAGCAGACCCAAATATCACGAGACTTGACACTCTGTCAGCACAGAGGCCAATCTGTGACCATTATCTCTATGGGGCTTCAGCACTGGCTTTCATTTTGCTGATGCTGGGTTTTTTTTGGTGAGTTTTTTGCTGTTGTTTTTTTTTTTTCCTTGGAGCAAATACACAGCACCTCTAGGGTCAGTATGTTGTTCA
>NW_010156338.1:3841-75580 GCF_000695765.1 Mesitornis unicolor
ATTCACAGAGGATCTGACCAGACTGACTTGACATATTCTGGCAACCTTTATGATCTTAAGGTGTCCTTTGGAACACCTGTTCTACAGCTCCAAGAGCCTTTTCCATACACGTAAAAAAGGATGGTGTAACTTGGTAAATTCACTAGGTTGTAAGACTTAGCATAATGTTATATATCTGGATAGCCTGGACAAATACACAAAAGCCTTTCATTTTCCCAGGTCAACATTTTCAGGAAGAAAGAAGGATGTATTTTAGAGGAAGAGATGAGGCCTGAACATACAGTTACCATAATCAGTGCAGTATAAGTAATAGATAAAGACTGGAAAGAAGGATAGGGTAGCTCATCCAGGTTCTCTTCACTAATACATCTAAGACATGCCTATAGACAACATATAAACCAAAATATCACACACATAACAGGTCTCAAGAAAAGGAGAAAGAGAAGGTCTTTTGCTAGCTAGCAGTAAGCACAATAATCCCCTTTGGGAAGAGAGTG
Source organism: Mesitornis unicolor (assembly GCF_000695765.1). Taxonomy (NCBI): domain Eukaryota; kingdom Metazoa; phylum Chordata; class Aves; order Mesitornithiformes; family Mesitornithidae; genus Mesitornis; species Mesitornis unicolor. The sequence continues at coordinate 4,339 of NW_010156338.1, forward strand.
GGAGGCCAGTAGCAATAACAGAACGAATTAGCTTTACTGGCCTGGAAAGTTTATGATTAGCATGGGAGGTCTGAAGCCTGCTGATCACTACAAAAATAACATTTCATTTTGATGCACATCTATCAACTCTCACTATATTAAAATGTTTTCCCTTCCAAATGTGGCTTTCAGCTGCTGTGTCTGGCCGCCATGTGCTATGAAAGTGAGGATCTCTAGACTATGTAACGTATTGGGGTATTGTAGTGATCTAAAAAGATTTCAAACCAATACAAAACAATCATTCTTGGAAACACATACTGAAAAACAAGCACAGGTTTGGCTCTAGAATGAAGACATTTTATGGCAAATTGAGTGGACAGTTCTGATTATTTTTTTAAATGAAACTATAGAAAAATAGACTAAATCTGGCTGCATAAAGCATGACCAAACCTGCACAGTAAAAGTGTGTGAACTACCAAATGTTTATCATATATCCCCTACCAAATATATTGGAAAGAATTAATTTGTGTGTTGGCAGAAATATAGGACCTTAAGCACTTGTGCAATGAAAACATCAAATATGACAATCAGAGACTATGATACAGTGTTTTTCTAGGGTGTTTCAATATTTGTTATAAACTGATATATGACACAAGCTAAATCTTTCTTTGTGGCTATCTTCAGTAGTTTTTCAGCCAGAGGCAAACAATTCTTTACAAATGTGCCACCTTAAACTCTGACTTGAGGATCTGGGATTGGCTTCCCTAAACATCAGTTGTCTTAAATTAGGTTGACAGTAAGTAGAAAGAACTGCAATTGTACTGAGAACCAATTAAGGAATATATGTCTTGAGAAGGAGGCAAAGACATTTACGTAGCTGCTCGTGACTTACAGCTTCATATTTTGTTGTTATACAGCAACTAAATCCCCCTCTCTCCCCTCATTGTGCAGTATGAGAAGGATTTATGGTAGTCTTGTGTCTATGGCAGTAGTCAGGGACTCTGAAAAGTTAGGTTCTTCCACCTAAGCACAAGTGAAACGAGCTGTCTGTGTTTCTAGATGGACATCCACATACAAATAGAATTCAAGATCAAGATTAAATTTCAAGACCAGCAATAAATGAAGATCAGATTTCACAATTGTGGAAAATTTAGTTAATTTAGAGAAAAAAATAGAGAAATTTAGAGAAATCTGACATAGATAGGAAAACTATCAGGCTGGATAGTGATTTGCAGATGCAATTCCAACCATCACTTCCAAAATTGTAATGGTTTTACATTCAAGACTCCTTCTGGCCAATACCTAAATAAGCAGAGAGATGAGAAATTAAAGTGTTAAAAGTTTCCTAGATCCCACATATGCAATGACAGCTTCCCTCTTGCACAATCTCTGGGCAGTTGTTGCCAAGGAAATTACAGAATGGCCTCTATCAGTCTTTACTGCTTATGTGTCTGTCTTCTTCTTAGAGCACCATGGAAATATCCTTGTGACTTCCTTGTGCAATATTCTTTTTGCCCAATAGTTATTTCCAGGTAATCACAACAGTGACAACTCTGCAAAGACTTATCAAAAAGGCTTTGAGTACTAGCTGTCTGCAATACTCTTAGTAACTTCTTTTCTAGAACACTTTTGGTGATCCCCAGTTCTCCTCTTACGCAGACACATCTTGAATCTCACACAGAAATTAAAACAGATTCCAAACATTCAAAGCTGACAGCTTATATGTGCAGAAAAATGTATGGGTTACAAAGATGACTGAGTATTGCAGTTGGTAAGAGCACGTACTATACAAACCAATAAAACTGAACGAGTCAAACTAAAATTCACAGTAGGCAACCCAAGATAAGCTTCTGCAGGAACTATTTGTCAAGAACAGCAGTCGTGATTCTGCCATCAAACATCTGGTGACAGCAGGGAAATTTAGTATGCATAAGCAGGTAAGTCGGAGATTATTTTAGACTGTTGTCATTATGCAAACAAAACAAAATGAAAGTCAAACAAAATGTTCCTTGTCGTAGCTGAAAAAGGAAGGGCACATTTCAAAGAGAAATGTCACTGAATGTCTATTGAATCTGCTTCTACAAACAAATTAACAACTCTGCCAATGACTTTAAGGGGCAATTAAGTGGCTGATAGGAATTCATTAGTAACTTTTTGCTTTCCTCACTAGTCAGATGTTCATTTCCTGTCTTCTGTTCAACATTTTTTAAATTCAACAAACAGAACAAAATCTGGCACAAACCTCAGTCTCTGATCACCTGAAGAACCAAAATTAGGCAACCTTTCAACCAAAATTAACAGGATTACCTAATGTCAACACAACACTCAAGTATTTGTTGATTTGATGGAAGAAGCACAACACTGCACATTTCAGATACTTAACTTTGTTTCATGTGAGATTAAATTCAGTTGACTTATCAAGTAGCAAAGAGCTCAGCCGTGAAGAGACTTAGAATACCGTGGGCAGTTTAGGCTCTATTAAAAGTTTCAGACAACTAAGATACAGTCATGACACACGTAGTCAAACTGACAGAGCAAACTGTTAGCTAAGAGATACGGCTTTTGTTTGCTCTAACCCACTCTACAAATGTCTACTACATGTCAACTTTTTCATGAGCATTTTCCTGGCCATGTTTTCAAACCTTTGACTTTTCACCAGATTGTTTCTAAGGTGCAGGCTGGTGATTATAAAATATGGTCTTATACCTATCATATTTCTGTCTCTGGCTATACAGCTTTAATAGCTCACTGTAGTTTAACTCAGTTTCCAGCACCATAAGTCAGAATCAGTATGGAACATATACAGAGTAGGAGAGAAACTTATAATAGCAATTAATGCCATAAATTAATTCAGGCCAATGTCTTATGTCATTACTGCCCATATAAGTGCAGTAAGAATGCAAAACATGCTAGAAATTCTAAAATATTTTTCACTGAACTCTTAAACAGTGGGAGAGTTCTTGTAGGTCTGAGTTGGTCATGAGCTAGTAAAAATTTTGCATTTTCATTAGGTGTGATCTAATCACCTTTCACTGCTCCAGTGAAAAAACAAATCCTTTTTTTCCCCAAAGCCAGGTTAGATTAAGGTATTTTGCAGAATATTCCCAGTGCTGGTTTTAAATGAATGGGCTAGCTGTCTATATTCTAACAACTTTTTAACCAACATCATTACACAAAAATATGATCATGCAGGTATCTGCTGCCCATCCTCTGACCCAATATATGCTGAGACAGAAAGCTGTGAATAAAGGGAGACTTGGAAAGACAAGGCAGCTGTGCAGTTAGTAAGTCTGCAAATACAAACATTCCAAATGAATATAAGCCTGCACAGAAAAGGGTCATTAAAATGCAAAACAAATGATGATAATATTCTTGCACTATGTTCTTATTCTCTGTGCAGATTTCTTCCATCTGTGTGGTCCCTTGTCTAAAGTGAAAAACATTCCTGTAGAACTTTCAAAATTGTAATGATGAAGGGTAGGGAATAAGGAGAGGCTGGAGAACAACTCCTGAAGCAGGAGTTGCCAAGCAGGCAACAAGGACATAGTGGAAGCGAAACCATCTTACTTGCATCTTATGTCCAGCTTAGAAAGGATAATGAACAGCAAGTAAAACACACTCTGTTAAAACAGAAAAACAGACAAACCCAAACAAACACTCTCTGGCAAGACACAACAGTTGATCCTACTACCAATGGTCCTTGACAATATGATTTTAACTGATAAAGAAAAGATCATGGACTTCTTGTGTAGAACAGGTTGAAGAGAGACAGCAAAAATCTACATAGGCACCACAAACACTAAGCGGGCCAAACAACCATAACTTTACATGGAAGAATTTTTGTTCCTCATTAATGGTGAAAATTCTAGAATAAAGTACAGATAATTCATCTAAGTATTGCAGCATTTCAATTTTAGCTAACCATTAAAAAAATTTACAAGAAATTTAAAAGTATAGGAATTTTACACACGGTACACAATTAAAGAAAATCTGCTGAAATGGAAAACTAAAGAATATATGTAAGAATCACTCATCATAAAACAATAAAAATATATACTTGAAAAACTCAGTTCAACCCCTTAAATTAGTTATTACACATGTAAGAATGTCAGATAGAAAAATTGTGAGCAATGCTCAAGGGTCTCAGCCAGCTAGAAACAATCAAAGCCAGGTCCTCTCTATTTGCCATTTATAAAAAAGGCTTTTTCTCTCTCTGTAAGTGGCAAAAGTACTGTAACAGGGACATTCAATTAACATTATAAGAATTAATGGCTTTGACCTGTAGTTTATCAAGTAATTAAAAATTATATGGCTTTTCTATTTTTTCCCTGAACTTTTAACCTTCCCGACAGGAACTGTAGGTGGCAATATCATTTCCTCTATGCAGCAAGACAGAGACTGTGGATGCGATGCCCACAGAAGCCTTCACAAACATACATCAGTTTTCATGTAAATGCCTTTCCTCTTCAGTGAGCAGAGGACAGTGATCAGAATCAGGACTTGCACTTGTGACCCACAGAGCTACCGAGCACGCTTCCTTCACAATCAACCAGAGATTCTTCTGCAAAAAAAGCTTGCCAGCGACATAAAAGATAACGGCGACTAGAAAACTGAAGCTCACTCTGTGTGATTTGAGTCTCTTCAATTCACGGAAAGATCTGCTTGTGGAACACGGCACTGCTGCAAAAGATTTCCAGAGGCAAAACTTGATCTTGAATTTCACATTCAAATTTTAATAATTAATCTTTAATGCTTAGCAAATGCAAAGAAAAGTCGATTAAATCCGTGTAATCGAGAAGCCACTTTGCCGTTGGGGAAATTTTCAAAAGTACCTGAAGTGTGATAGAACCACAGATCCTAGTGCAAGTCAGCACACCTTTTGTGTTCATCTTTCCTCAGTGCTTTCAGAAAATCTCCTCCATAAGGCAACAAGAAGGTAAGAACATCTAAAAGCATTCCTCTCTCTGAAATATATTCCCTGTATTCAGCATTAGAATTCTGCTATGTTTCTGAAAGTGCTACCACCTTTTTTTATGTGGAGAATAGGCTTGGCATTTTAAATTACAAATGTATTATCAAACTTTTTCTAGCAAGCAATTTAGTAAAATATTTCAAAAAGAGAACAAAGCACAGAAGTGCACTAAGTGCACAACGTGTTCAGAACACGTTTTTTAAACAAGGCAACAGTGACTGCAGGACCCAGTAACTCCCAGGTTGCTTAAGGTCTTCGCTAACACATGCACTGCAGTGCAATGCAGAAATACCCAAGTCAGTCTTCAAGAGATCTGGTCCAAGTACAGAATATAATTTAGCTCTGACAAGGTAAACCAACAACCACTGAGTTATGGCTATGTTGCCAAATGGTTTCCACTATTGTTCCAAAAGGAACATCTCCAAAAATCTCAGACCTTTTACACCATGCTATGCCCAGAGCTATTACAGCAGTTTTAACACTGTAAAAGAAATGCTCAATAGGATTAAGAGAGAAAAGTTGGCACAGGAAGTCTGCAGTTCTTTTTAAAATGAACTCCTCATTACATTTTACATTTCATATGTAATCGAATTCTCATTCTTTCTTTCTTTGAAAGATATCTGGCTTTTTGTTTTCCACCATATCCACCCTATGAGTAGGTTTCATAGCTTTCCTTAACAACCTTCTTAAAACTGTGGAGAACACAAGAGCCAATTTCCTCCTATTGGGTAACTTCAGCCCCTGGAGGCTTTAAAGCAAGCCCTGTAAACAGCAGTGTAGTTCACTTGTACGGGAAGAGCCATGCACTGGAATTGCTCAGCCTGAGCTCCATGCAGCTGTACCAGCTCTGGGATACATAATCCTTCTGTGCCAGGAGTCAGGTTTCTTCACACAAGGTTCACTGGCAACAGTGCCAAGGAATTAACCAGAGACTCAAGTCACAGTGGGGGGGGGGGTTATATGATTTCAGAAAAGCCAATCTGAACACAGTAAACTGTAAACTACAAACTAAGGCTTCTAAAACCTTATCACAGAAATTAATTACTCCTGAGCAGAAGGCTGGCATGCCACAATGTTTTCAGAGCTGTAATATTCTCTTGATGATAGCCCTAGGCACAGCTGCTGAAGTAGTCCACCATATGAAAGCTGAGGTTTACTGGTAAAAACTTCCACAAAATATTTCCATAAATCAGTGCACCCACTCCACACAAAACACCGTGGAGCAACATCCAAAGATACTTGCTTACAGTACGCCACTAAGCGAGCAGAGAGCTGAAGATGGTACACTTCACATTTTTTTTCCATACACTTCCTTCTAATGAAATGCCTACAGGATTCTTTGCAGGCAGATGCAATTCACTCTGTTCTCCTTCAAACTGGCCAGATGCCAACTCCGCACTGTACAGACAAAGGGCAAAAGGTGTAAATACTTCACAGTGTTTAGCGTGACTGCATGCCTTTCTGAGAGAAAGCACCAGTACCAGGCACACTCAGTATCGGCATCATGTGGCTACAAAGCTTCTGGATGGAAAAGCGCATGAGCCGAGAAACCTCGTATCTGTCTTAAAAAGCATGGCAAAAGATCACTTCAAAGCAAACTAGAAATACATTACATGAGTGCATGAGGGTTTTGGCGGAAAATTTTTGACTGGATGTCATATGCATGTCTCAGGAGTGCCACTTTATTGTAACTATTATCTCTCAAGAGACTAAAACAAACAAAAAAGAAGAAAGAAAAATAAAGGTCCACTAAGGAGGGAAAGATTCTGAATGAAATCTCTCTGCAGAGACACTGCATCTTCTTCTGGAACAGGACAGGGTAACAAACTCAAGAGATGTTACGTGGTCCAGGCAAGACCTTTTGATTGTGGGGAGGCTTTCAGAAGCTGGCCAATAGCAAGGCAGTGAACTCTGCAGTCCTGTTGAACAGTGCATTTGCATTATGTCAAGAACATCAATCACAAATTACACATAGCTGCAAAAGGCCATCATACTTTACTCTGTATTACAAAGGGAGGCAAAAGCAGTTGTTGAGATTTCATTTGAATTCCTCAGTATTTACTTGCAAACTGTAACTCTGCCTTCTCTGTGTGTTCAGACTGAAGGCACATCTGACCAAATTCTGCAACGAATCCCTACTGCTATCAATGCCAGTCTCATGTTACTGCAGACCGACGGTGTCTTTTTGAGCCATGTTCTGACATCTGCTAAAACCTTTTATGTTCAAGCAGTGCCGAGTTTTCCTTTTCTGTTTAAGATCCTCTGCAACAAAAAGGATGTGAATTAACACTACCAATTATTTAGGGTTGCAATCTTGTTGTGGTTTCCAGTGTTAGGCAGATACTTTTCAGAAGGGTATGTGAAGATAGAAACTAAACCTCACGGACTGGTGACAAGGGGAGGTCAAAACTTCTGCAAATGCTGACTTAAACTTTTCTGTGTTATTATTTAGTTATCTGGCAATATTAATTTATCTGCAAATTATAAAATATTACATGGGTAGAAAAATACAACTGCCAGGTGTGTGATACAGAACAGACTCCTTGTGCTACTCTGCCACTATTAAAAACAGTTGAAGTAAATGAGTTTTGATGCTATGTGTAATTCATCAGTATAATTTCATTTATAATGTATTAAAATCTACATGAACGTGATTACTGTGTTAATGAAAAATAACAGTGTTCTCTCAAGCATTCAGGTTGTGTCCTATTAAACATCGGATGATTTTTTATTTTCTGATGTGTATTTCTTCGTGTCCTTACATCCTTAAATTCATTACAAAGCTAGAAAACACAGACTACAAACATCAAAAGGTGAGATCCACCTTGATAGCTCATCAAGTTCTCAGAAGGTTACTACCTGTCTCTTAGAAGTACATTCTGAAAGCTCTCCAGTGAGCAATGCTGGCTCCCGTAACATTAACTCAGTAAAGCTGGCTCCTCAGCAAGACGCAGGAGGTGCCAGCAGTGAGCCTTCCCGACTGGCAAGCCCAGGCAAAATAGCAACCAGAGAAATACAGCCTAAAGGCTTATCAGTGTAACACAGCCTCATACAAAACCAAGAAACCAGCATCCCCATAGAAATACACATTTGTGTTCTCTGTTAGCTTGTAAAGAAAAAAACCTATTTTCTGAAATTTGAAGGTGCAGCACTACAGCCATAATTTTTCCTGAAAATGGTCTTAAAATTCTTTTCCATCCAAGTACTCTTCACCTGTATTGTCAACTGTAGAATCAGACAGACACTTTCACCTTCTTCTGTTTAGTTGACATGCCTTTCAGGTAGGCCTGCACACCCAATTACCTAATTAATGCAAGGCATCACATCATTACTTAATGTGTTCACACCATCACATTAATTAATTATTAACAATCCATCAACTAGAGGCTGAATCTTATTACAAAGGGGTTCCTAGCAAAGAAAATCTTCAGGATGTGGCCCTTTAATATTCCATTTTGAATAGATGTTCTGAAAATAATTCTATGCTTTATTTCCAATTATGGTATTTCACTTCAGGGTAATACAAAGCTTAAGGACTTTAAGCCCAGCTCAGATTGAGGTTCTGTCAAATGTGTTTTCTCTCTTGCTGAAAAAGAGAAGGCAGCAACCTTGTACTTCTTCAGCTCTAAGCAGTTAAATGTAGTAGTGGCTGCCAACTTAGAAGCACATAATGGTAATCTTCGAAAAATTAAGCAGTATTTTCATACATACAGATAAAGGCAGATCTTAAGACCTTCTGCAGAAAATCAGTCTTTGCTCTCATTTATATTCAGAATCACACTGAGTACTGTAATTCCAGGTACAGCTGTGACCGAAATATCGGATCAGTAACTTTCTAAAACCATTTTGTAGGAGTTAGAAAGCAAGATATTCTTTCATTCAGCACTGGGAGCAAACATGAATAACTTCATAAAGGAACGCCCAAATAGTAGTGGTTGGCAGTAGCTTACATGTGCCTTACACGTACATATTTATGACATTTCCAGTAAAAAGTTTACATATGCATTACATTTCCAGATATTAAAATATCTGCATACTAATTGCACATGCTCTTTTAGCATGAGGTCTGGTCTTCGGTGGTCTTCAGTAGTCTGAGGAGTGGTCAGTTAAGCTGTGTCTTTCATGGAGTCTTCTTATCTTTTAGGTTCCTGTGCATCTGTTTTCAAGCAGCCTAACTCGTCAAGCTGGTCTGAGTAGGGTGATTCATTAACTTCCTATCTCTGCCTCTGTCTCGAAAGGCAGAGGCAGCAAAGTGGGCCCCAGAAGACACAGAAGCCGTGACTTCGGGCAGTGTGTGCTGGAGCAGTTCATGTGACCAGGGAACAGGGGACCTGTGACCAGGGAACTGTGACTGTGGGCAGACCCAGATTGGAGCTTTGTGGACTTGGGCTGAAGCAGTTTTGTGTGTTAGGGAAACTGCAGCTGCGGGCAGACCCATATTGGACTTCTGTGGACTTCTCCTGTGGGAAGTGTGTCCCGTGGAAGCAGAAGGTGGCTGGGAGAAGTCCTCCCTACCCCTGAAGAGGAGCAGCAGAGACTGCATGGCACGAACTGACTGCGAGGTGAAGAAACTGGCAACAAAGCTGGGCCCGGGAAGAAGGGAGCGGTGGGGAGAAGGTGTTTGACTTTAAGATCTGGTTGTATCTCCCGTTGTTCTACTCTGATGTTGTTGGTAACAAATTAAAGTTCTTTTGTTTTTTCTCCCTATGATGAGTCTGTCTTTTGCCCATGACCTTTTAAGTGGTGAGAAGCCCTCCCAGTCCTTATTTTGGTGCTCAGTTACGCACTGGGCCTAAACCACGACATATAAACATGTGAGTCTGAACAGTTTCTAACAGTTCTTAATAAAATATAGGATTTCATGAAAAATACAGACATTAATTCAGGCAATTTCTTCCTGTGTGAAGAAACGGTTAATTCACATCATAAACCATTATAAAGTCAAGCAGAGGGCAGGCGTGGGCTCTAAAATGACCTTGGTACAAAAGGAACAGATGTAACGACATTGATGGGATAACAATTAAACTTAAAAAATGCAACTAGCAGTCAAAATAAGAATAAAAATACATTAGTGGCACGATGTAGGTCTAATCTGCTATTCAACACCTGAAATACAAGGCTCAACTTATTTTCTTATTCAGGACATACTGGAGGAAGTTGGGAATGTTTCAAGCTGGATCTGTGCTATTTTACAGATCTTTCAGAATTTGTAGTCAATGCAATGAATTTTACACTTTTCATAACTGTTCAGAAATTCTTACAGAACACAATTATCTTGAAACAGGCCTGAAATATCTGAATAAAGTCCTACTCCATATGTGTTCTAATTCAGGTATATGAAGCTAAAAAGACAGAGCTTTTTCCGTAAGTCTGCATATGCAAAGTACAATTAAGTATAATACCAAAATGTCTTCCATGATCCAAAAGCAGAACACCATGCTAAATATTTAAATATTCAATTTGTCTAACTAGCAAGATAACATTAACTTCCATAATAAAGTAAAGCTAAATTTTGTGACTGAGAACACTAAGTATTATTGAGAAGGCTTAATGACAAACTGAGCCATTACTTACAAGAAAAGATGAAGAAAACTGTTAACGGTAATTTTGCTGTACTTCGCAGTCCTCAGCAAAGTTAGACCTCATCATAAAAGGAGACAGGGTGTCTTGTCATTCCAACAGCATTCTTAACAACAGTATTATTTGTGACCCATGTTGCCTGAGAAGGGAGTTCTGGATAGTTTACATGAAAACCTTCTGCACTGCTATTTTAAGCACAATAAACACGTACTATAAACATCATCCTGATTTGCTGTAGAAATTTTACTGAGGAGAAAACAATAAATTGATAATCTTTCAGAAAAAAGTTATCTGAATTCGTACTAACCAACACGTTTCTTCTCCAAATCAAAGATGGTGCACAGTTTTTCATCTCAACTACAAGAAAGTGCCCTTTGCATTATTAAAATACATTTGTACAGAACTGGATTGGGCACACAGCTTTTCTGTAAATCTCATGCCACCACTACTACTCTGACCAAGAGCTGATTAACATGTGCAACTTATTTTTTTCAAGTTACCTTTCCTTATTTTTCATGTTACTGACAACGTTGCAGCTGTTAGGAGCTAGGAATTGCCTATTTCAAATCCTTAAGAAAACTCAAGGTTGTTTTTTTGGGTACCCAGCAGGTCCTGATTTAGCTTCCTTAGCATGTCTGAGATTCTCTCAATAAATCAAAACCAGAAATATTCACAAAAACCTTTGTCTGCTATAGCAGATAAACTGTTTAATTACCTACTGATTTGCTTAGGCATATGACTGGGTATGCTGCGCTACATATTTAGTCACACACTTTATGTACGTAATTTATGGCTGTAATGTGACTGCAAACTTGGCAATATCTTCAAGGAATCTGACTGAATCTAAATAAATTAAAGATAAAGCCTCCGAAGGGATATTCAGCTGTCACTGTGGTACAGTAAAGCCCATAATGAAACTTGACCCCTATGACATTAAGTAAATAAAAAGTGTCAGAGTTACCAACTACTGTGAGCATAAAACTGGATTGCTGCTGGATTAAACCAGGATGACACTGTCCTTATATAAGTGAAATTACATTGTGCTAAAAATATTACCAGAAATATAATCCAAAATAGTAAAAGGAAAAAAGCTCCAAATAACAAGAAAGGCTTAAAATAATTTTTTTAAAAGGTATACACATTCTATCCTCATACAAATAAAAAAACCCCACAAATGTAAATACTGATTCTTCTAGCAATTTTATCTGCTTTGCTAATTTTGCAACAACACATGACACAAAATGCCTATCAGCCATACCAGAACACCGAGACCTAGATGCTACACTATACTGAAATTTGATGTTACCTAAGCTACATTAGCAAAACCCGCTGTTTTAAGATTAATCTCTGGCACTGTCCCATTGGGAGTATGTGGAGGGATTAATATCTGCCTACGTTGTTATACTTACACCTTTAAAACTCTGCAAATATAAAGAAACACAATCTGAGGATATGTAAGTCAATGTTTATTCTTTGCTGTGCTTAAGATTCATGCATTTCACTATTAAATCCCGAAACTTAAATTTATGCATTTCCTCAAAATTCTCAAGTCCCCAAGACAAAACAAAAACCTGCATATACACACCCCCCAAATAAAAAACGAAAACACACATCTTTGTTCTTAAAAGCCTTAGCACTGACTTATTTATTCCCTAAGGAAAAATTCAGTCAGAAACAGCAGCAGAGAGCAATTAAACAGTATTCAGTCTATTTGGGGTCATTTTTTGTTAGTTTCAAGAACTTTATAACTGTTATTTGAAGTCTGAAACCAACTCTATGCTACAGCTGGGAAACTTTCACAGTCTGGCATCTGAAAAGCATCCAATTATATAGTAACATCTGATACTGTGTAAAGCAGATGTTCTCAAACTAGAGCCCACTGCCCCCGTGAGATTAGTAAAGACCTTCTAGGGGTTTGCAAAGTTCCTTGATTTTGCTTGTAAACCTTGTGCAGTTACCTAACTGAGCTTGACACAGGGAAGAAAGGGTCTCCAGAAAAAACTAATTTTCAAAGATTAAGAAAAGGCCATCTCATTTCACAGTCTGCACACAAGTACAAACTGAAGATTTAAAACACTCGTATGAGTTAAGATCTAAACAGTACTTATTTGGATCATGCCATGGCAATGGAGAAAATTTGGAAACAGAAACAAATCTCTTATCTCTTTGTTCAGGGTGTTATTTAAGCAACCTGGACAGAAGGGGTTTCTTGGCCCTTCCACACCTGCCCATAGCCTCCTCCTGGCCATTGTCACTGCTCCTGCTGTGACTCCTAGAGAGCAACAGAAGAGACAGCAGCAAGCTGGGAGGATCAAGCAACTTTTCCTGCCTTGTTATGGCTTTTGCCCTTCCCCTCCAAAGGCAGAGTCAGATACTTCTTTGCCACGTGCAGAATCAGAGAAATCCTGTGAAACTATTTCAAGATCAACAGCCAAAGGTCAGCTCCCACAACTATGAACGTGAGTTTACTGACAGGTAAGGCCTTGGTACAGTAAAGGCACAAGTATGGATATAACTCTGCAAATGAACTTGCTAACTTCATCTTAATAACAGCAGTCTAATGATCAGCATGGACTGTGAGAGATTTCTCTCGAAGGCTCTCATTCAAAAATAGACTTATTTGCTTTGTAGTTTGTATAAATTCCTTTTTTGATGGGAAACAGTCGAGGTACTCCTGCGTTTGTCTGAATGCAGATTTCTGCTTGTGAATTACTGAAAAGCCAAAGAAAATTTTACGTTCAGAAAGCAAGGTCACTCAAGGAAATTGCTAGTTTGCAGTAGTCCAGTAAAAACACAGAGCCAAAAATCCCATGTGCATACTTGCCAGTTCTTAGAATGATGCTGTTCAAGATACAAGCTACTGCCACCGTAAGTCCCTGTATTAGGGAACTGCAACTATTTCCCTCTTACATACACTAAAAATGCAGCATATGCTGGACTTCCTATTTCAGTACAAGAGCAATGCTCATTATTCCTTGAGGATTTTGTGTCATCGATTACTAATTTTTGCAAGCGTAACTTTTTCCCCTACTAAATACGTATTTCTGACTCTGTCCATGTGAGATACATTAGTTAATTATTTTCATTAATGTATCTGTGCTTAGAAAAGCTTTTTTGTGTTACAATACTCCGCCAGTAAAGCTTCAATTCATCAAAGCACTTAAGCCTGCACCTAACTCCAAATATGCACGTAATCCCATTGACTTTAATGGGACTGCTTACTTGCTTAGTTAGGCATGTGTTTAAGAATCAAGGCCCATGCAAGCATAATTGCGCTCTTTGGCCAGGACCCAAGCCCTTAAAAAAGGAAATAAGCAGAATGGAGAACAAATGTTCACTAAAGCTGTAAGAAGGCACAGCAGCTTTCTAAGGAGTACAGTATAGTTAAATAAGTTGTTAACTATCCTTAACTATCTTTACAGAAAGCCCTAACGGTCAGAATTAAGTAGGAAACCAGTTAATGAATTCCACTAAGATATTTTCAAGCCTAAAATTAGCATTTTTAAGTATTCATATTCAATAAAGGTGTTGGAAATCACAACCAAAAGCAAAGCTAATCGTAGAGCATACAAGCATTTTCTCCAGGTGTGTTTATACTGCTTCACACAACTCATCCAGTTACTAAGAAACATAATTGTTCAATCCTGCTGGGCACTGACACTTACCCCTCTTTTTACGGGCTGAGCTTAATTTAAAATATTTTTAGAACAACATATGTCTAATCTAAATTCAGAATATAATTTCAATGAGGTGCGCTAATGTAATCAAGAATTCAGTACTGCGGCTTAAACTTCTGCAAGAACCCAATGCCTCTCTGGGCTTTATTCAACAGAGAGCTTTACAAATCCTTAGGTGAACGAACTCTTTGTACAAATTTTGTCAAAAAATGGAAACACGTTTGTAATGCTAGATGCTGTGATGAACAGCAAAGCAACACGTGGAGTCACACAGTCCTCACATCCTCGTTATCAGGTAAACTCTCAGTCGCACGTATCAGCCTCTGCTCTGCTGGACCAACAACCAAAAGTTTGCTGCCACTTCTACTTAGTTTTTTCTTGATTACAAGTTCTCTGTCTGCTCCACAGAAATGTAAAATGTAAACAGTTTGTTTAAAAACAAAACAAAAGCTTTCTATTTAACAAAACCCTCTCAAAATAGATCTTGGACATTTGACAGTTCAAATGACCAAACATCTGACAGGTAAGATTTTTATACCTTTTTATAAGATAGTTACCAGAAAGTTTAACATGAGAAGAACAACCCTACAGAAAACATTTTCTGAGGCAAGTAGTCCTGAGTTTCAGTTATACTTCTACTTTGCTCAGCAAAGCTGCACTGCGGGAGAAAATAAATAAGATTAACTCATTTTTTGTAACAATGACTCATAGTGCAAAAATAAGCCTGCAGCTTTTGTTAAGTACTGTTTTCACTGGATGGCTGATATCGCAGTGCAGAATTTTAAATTAATACAACTACAAAAACACAAGGCTGTAAACTCTTGATACATTAGATTCACAGAAAGTACATCATGGTTTGCTTGTACTGGCTCATGAATAATAACAGAAATATACACTGGTTTAAGTATCAGGTACAATGGAAAGTTTAAGCAACAACAACTGGAAGCCCACATTTTAAAAAGCACCGTGCAGCAGAAGTCAAACATTTTACAGCCCAGGGAGACTCAGTGAACACTGCTGTTCAAGATGTAATCTGGGGCTTGTTTAACTGGTTCTGCTCAATACCTGGTCTGGCAGACAAGGACAGTAAAGCATCCGTGGAGTACACGTTCCACAAAGCTCCTTTTAAAGGCTAAGACAACTATAGATCTGCAACGAATCTGTCAGATCATCATCTTTTTGTTACTGATGGAATAAAAATTGCACAGGGAAGATAATACTCCTGGAAAATCATATGCAACAAGTAACAACATTTATATAGAAGTTTTATACAGAAAATTCTTAACTTTATCATTTTATATATAGAGAGAGAGAGATTTACTACTTCATATATCACTGGAGACAGAAACCAAATGAAGACTGCAATAAAGAATGAGCGACTAATACATATGGAAAACAGGAACAATGGTACCAGAATGTATTTCATCCCATTTGATTTTGTTGCTGAAAACAGCAATGATCTCAGAGCTGTATGGAAGGTGGAAGAAAATCACAGTGGACAAGTACTTGTAAAACAATACCTTTTTTCTTAATGTCTTGCTTTTCTTGAGAATAGAAATTTAAGCTTTTTAAGTATATTAGAGGGGGGAAACAAACCTACAAAAATAATTCCAAACTCCAGCCTAGCCTTCGTAGCTGTACAAATTCATTAGTGTCCATAACAGAGGTGAATGACCTTGCAGGAGTCTGAGAGTCCACTGCAAACATTCCAGAGTTCAGGAGTCATGTCCATCACGCTGTAACTTTGTGTTGGCAAAGGGGCTTAAAAACCTTCAGGGATGTAAGATAAACTGCATCTGCCACATAAAGCCAACCCTAAACAAACAGATCTTGTAGTAATAAAATTTATCTGTTCTAATAAAACTCTACAGGCTGTCAAACAATATCCTTGTGCAGGTAGGATTTCCACAGGTCAAAGACTTTTCAGTCATGCCTCATTTCTTGAAATGTGAGCATAAACTGCAACAATCCTTTTAAAATGAAGACTTACCACGGTAGGAGGTACAATTATGGCATCTATTTTCCAGTCTTAAAGAATACATGTATTTTAGGCTGCTCTCAGGCAGGCCAGAGTATCTGTTTAAGGGCTGAAATGCTGGATATTCAGACGCTACCATAGTTTCAATGCATACATATTTCTTCCATTCAATACAACAATAATGTGATGGAAAGATCATGCTTCCTTATAATACTCAAGGGTTGCACAAGGTCACCTGAACCTATTTTAAAAGTCATTTCCCCTTTCTCAGCAAACATTGAGATGAATATTTTAAAATTAAGAAGTCTTCATGCCCAAAATTTAGGGTCCAGTTTGCCTGTGTACATATTTTATTTAAGGAACCTTTAGTGAATGCATAATCCCTCAAATCTCTCAGTATTTCACATCCAGTCCTTCTCCCATTTTACTACTGAAGACACCTTAAGACACAGTTTTCTCTACACAGAACTGTTTACAAGAATCTTAAATCATTAAACAAGAATATTTACTCACAGCATCAACTTTTATTTTTAAAAAGTGGAAAATATTAGCCAAGTCGTTCTTCGGTCACACACACAGCTACAATAAAATGACATTTGGTCTATCAACTCAAACCCCCAGAAAGATGTTCTGCAATGGCTAAGGTAAATTCAGACACAGTCTATTTTCTTTAAGTACTGAAAATTATGAAAACTCCAAAATATGTTTCTACTTCACAGAAAAACCTTTAAAATACATTTCATTCACTGAACAGATCCTAGTAAAAAAGCATAGCAATATAAAGAAAGTGCATCTATTTGAATTTAAAAATCTAATTTACCTTCAAAACCAACAAAATCTCTACCTGTATGCATGTGTGGTATGTCTGGCTTGAATAGCCTGAAGAGAAATGGTTAAAAATGCAAAAATGCAGAATTTTTACCTCAAGATAATTCAATGCTGATCAAAATAGCTTAATGTAGTTCCTAAAACATAAAAATTTGCCTAAGTAATGGAGAAGCATTGAAGTCAAACAGCACCAAAAGCAGCAGGGAGGGGAGATGGGCACAAAAATCTTCATCCAAGCCACATATTCTTTCTGAATTCATGTAATACACACCAGATAGCAATGCTCTCGGGAAAACTTCCTGCATGTTTATTGCATTGATTTCAAAAGTGTGATTCATATTTACTAAGTGCTGTAGAATTACACATAGCTCCTAGAATTACTCACTGTTTTCCCATAGAATAATAGTAACTAATGGCCTCTTCAGCAGCAAGGCATCCACCACTCTCAAAAATTTCCCTGCTTCCAAAGAAGCTGCTGAGAAGGAAACAATTTGCTATTCACTGCATCCCAAAAGGAAAAGCGCAAAACAAATCAAACCAAAACAAGAAGATGCTTTTCCAGTATCATCAATTCATCACAATGAGGAGTAGTATTGAATTGACAACTTCCTCAGGAGCAACAGAAAAGATCTGAATCCTGATGGACCAGCTGAAGAAACCAGAGGTCCAAGCTATCGTTCTCACTCTCTCCAGAAGATCGCCATCTCAACCTCCAGCATGGAAGTGTACCGAACCAATTAATTTTAGTCTAAAATAGCTTTCAGCAGCAATGAAATGGCTAAAAATTGCTCAGTTTGCTACTGAGGTTGTTAAGATATAGGCCTGGGTTTTCTTCTGGTAAGTATATTTACTCAATTTTCCCTCTATCAGCTACCTCTCTTCCTCAAGGGAACAGTGTCACTGCCCCTTTCTCCTCTTGTTTTGGATCATGCAAGCTGCTAGAAAAAATTAGAGAGCCATTCTGTAAGATGACATTTTTTCTAAAGGTTAATTTATTTTAGGAAAATTCATTTTCCAGTATAAGGAAAATCAATACTCGAGCTACAGCTAGTTACTGAAATTTAACGTTAATACAGATGAACAGAGCTACAATAATTGTATAACCCTTCGCTCAGCAAGTGAAAGGTAACGCGATTATCTCAAGTCTCTAGTTGCAGCATTATTTCTTACTTGACATGGTCAAGCACCATAGTCACAGGTGGTTACTGTTTAATATCTAATCTGCAACAGCATGCTCTTGCATCTAACCCCCAAAGTACTTCCAAATCTTAGCAATACCATTTGATTTAAAGCCATGTTTTCTTCAAGCTATTTGTTGTACCGCACATACTGCACACACATGTGAAACATCCACATTTCCTTCTCATACTACCCAAGCTGTGTAAGACTTCAAAGTCCTCCTCTCTTCTACAGAGTGCTCTTTCTTAACAGTGTCACTGTAAAACTACAGCAGAATGGTTTAGATTTGGTTCTGCTCCGATTATCATCAACAAAAACATCAATTAAGTTACAACTCCAGAATCCCAATTCTTCCTTCTGTCATACTTTCCACTCTACTAAACTGGGTAAAACTGTCTGTGTGCTGAAGAGAACAGCTCAGCAACACAGCTATGGTGTAGAACACCGCTTCTAGGAAAAAAGACTATGTTCATTTACTGTAATCATATGTCAAGAATAGCGTTGAGGAAGAAGCATCTGCTTTGTAAGACCATGTATTAAACACTACAGAAGGAACGTGGTCCCCTTTATAAATGTTATACTAAGCACTTCTTCCACCTTGGATTTTATAAGATATCACCAAAGCACACTTGAATTATCTACATAAATTCATTAGACTTGTGTGTAAAGGCTCACATCTCTCTACAGAAGACAGCTCGGGATACAGGGAATAAACATGGACAGGAAGGGAAAGGAAGTGCCTGTGTCATAGAAAAGTTTGAGACTTGCGGACCGGTTTTATTCACAACTAGTTCCTGAAGTTGGGCACTAGCATTCTGCAGATATTTTACATAGGAATTAAAATGATACGCATATTCCCACTTCTGCCATCATAGTTCCGTTCAAGAATTTGAGAAGACTACATATAAAATCCATCAACAACAACCCAATGTCAGTAACTAACAAGTCCCTGACATTTTTAATTTCTGTAAGGTCAACATCCTGGCAAACAAGAGTTATTAAAACTGTAGGCACAGCTCTAGTATTGAAAGGGAAAGGCAATGTCTGTAAAAACATTTTGTGTTTTATAGAAGAAAACAGATTTTTGTTTCAAAGTCATCTTTCCCTGCTATGGGATACACACAGTCTTATGTTTCTAATTTCCACTACACAGGGTTTGTTAAAACTACACACAAGCCAAACTATACTAAAATACTGCCAGTGAGCTATTCGGATTGCTTGACTGTGGGCACAACAACTTGAACCTCGGCCGAGTTTTATTTCTGAGATGCACTTAGATGCCAGGTTAAGCTGCCTCAAACTACAAAGCTAACAATGTCATGTGGCAGACATTATTGACATATTTCAATGCACCATAATTTAAAAAGGAATTCTATCAAGTTTAATGCATGTGCTCAAGTAGGTTTTGACAGGAGAGTTTGTACACATCAGGTGTCACTGTTTGCTACTAAGAGGGAACCCGAAGTTATTCACAAGCATTCTGACCACTTCTCTGTTGAGCAAGGCATGTTCAAAGACACAATATTGTCAGAATTCCAGGAAACTGATCTCGTCATCAGCAACAACACAGTGTATCTCTGGGACTGCAGAGAAGATGTGGCCACAAAAAGGATAAATTATGTAAATCTTATATAATTACATCAAGTAATTTTTAATAAGGGTTTGAATTCACCTCACTGGATTTGCGAAATCGGAGCCGTTACGTGTATGGTCTAGTCAGATTTTTATTTCTCTTAGCAACTATGGCAGCTGGAAATTTACCTCACTTTAAATGAAAACCCAAATTACCCAACCTAAGTCATCGTGAGACTGCAGTCTGTAGGACTTCAAGAGAAGTCAAATACCATGGCACTTGGGGAGGGATGGGGGGAGAAGAGAGAGGACCATCAATATCGAGAGACTGGTTTCACTACAAAGTCACAAGGAAGTTTGGCCAATTCTAGGTTCTGTTAAAAATTAAATTTTAAAAAAGTTTGAACAAGCTCATTTTGATCCAGCTGTACGCCGTTTTACAATCTCTGATCTAATCTTATTAAATTTCACAGACTGAGGTGGTACCAGATGACATCCAGAATACTTTTTTATTATTTTTATTTCGAGCTTTCGAGAAAAGCTCAACATTCTTATGGGAAAACGTAATCAATTTGAAATTTAAACTGAAGGGAGCTCTACACAGACTGCTGTGAAACTAAACTGCATCTTGTGAACATCCTGTAAACATGAGCTTCTGCATCAAAATTGAAACTCTGGTATCAGCAAAGGGATTGGGACTCACGTTCTTGCTTTCCCTGAGAATATTCTTCCATTCCTTTGTTCTGCTCAAGGGCAAAACACAACTTCCTGCAGACCAATGTGGTCAAAACACATAAAAAGTGTACAAATAACTGTTCGTTACAATGAAGTACACCACTTTGCTGTTAATCCAGTTCCTACGTCCATTTCACTAACAGCAGGTCTCACAAATTGTATTTATCCCACAAAACAAGCATTTGCCACACTATTCCCATTATTGAGATGGAGAATCTAACCACTAAGAGCGCATGTGGGACAAAGATTCAAGAACCAGTTCCCAGCAAGTCACTCAAAGTGGGAAATTCACAATACTATTGAGCTCCACTTCAGTTAAAAAAAAATACGGTTCTTTATCAGGGCTAGAGCCTGCATAAGAGGTTTTGGGTCCAGTTTGCACATTTAGCACACGCTCAGGTATCCTTACGTATTAGTGATAACTGAAGAGGTTCAATGAAATATCCAAGATCACATAGGAAATCTACTGCAGAACTGCCCTGCTTGTTTGACTGGAACAGGGATCTGAGTCCATCCTGGCTGTGTAGGAGCAAACACCACTCTGTGCAGTCCAAGTGACTTCATCTCTCCAGTAGGTACTGGTCAGTTTTGAACTTCCCCGTTTTCCAAGCATCTCTTCTTTTACATGTACACTGCCACAAATTTAATGTTTTTCAGTCTTCCTAACACAGTAGTACTTTTTTTTCATGGCTTTCACTTAACACAATAAGGCAACACTTGAAGAATATTTTAAGACGGAAGAGCTCTTAAAGTATTCGCTCTGCGTGCAGATATCTGTATGAGTGTGTGCAAGTGCCTGCATAAAAATACACGCACACACAGCACTACTGTCTATATGTACCTTTCTCCCAAGGAATTATTTATCCATGCGACAATTTCGTCCATCCCAGCCTATCAAAATTGTAATTTTTGTTTTAATAGAAGTGCCTAAAAACATACTGCACCCTTTCCAGGCTCTAAAGTTATATTATAATGTAGTTAAATGAAAACAAAACCTAAATACTTAATTTCCTGCAGATCAGATTTCCAAGATTGCTCTTCCAGTTTCCTGATTAAATAATAGGAATTTTGGAATATTCTGTTACAGTTCTTATTAGTACTTCCAATTTGCTCCCAAAAATCATCAAAACAAAATTAAGCACTTAATTATTATTTGGCTCCTTAGTAAAAACACCCTAGGTCAAACTAAGCTGCACTGTCATCACTTTGTAAAAATCCTTCTACTTTCATTAAGACCTCTGGGTTATGGGCTCCTGATACTTAATTATGATTTCGCAGTAGTTCTGCAGTTAATAAAAAAATCCTATAGTGTTTTAATACTAAAGTTTCTGAAATGACTGAATTGTAATAAGATTTCTGTCCTATCAGTAATTTTACCACTAGTAACAGTAATTAAATAACTACTAATAGTAACCTGTCACCAGCTGGCATGTTAGTACTCTAAAATAAAAGATCTTTGGGCCATGGACATCACAGGAGAAAGTGTGGATTCAAACTGACAGAGAAAGCAACAAAAAAAAAACCTCAGCATGAAAATGAAATACTAATTCCATTTATTGCTTCAAGGATTGTTCTACACTCACCTCATAAATACTCACACATGCAACCTTTATTTTTCCCCACAAATGTCCATAAATAGCCTCCCTCCTACTTCACGTTCCCATCTGCCATGTGAACATTTCAATCTGCTAATAAACCATCTCTAGCATACAGACACTGGGGTTTTTTTGATTTTGTAATGTATAGTAGTCTTATTTCTCATTCCAACTCCACTGCAGGTTAAACTACTAACATGCACTCAGCAAGCAGAAAGTACACAATAAAATGAGAATTCTCAAAAAATATGCCATGCCTTGCTTTTCCTATGTTTATAATGATAAAATAATTTGTGTTTGTTTACAGTGACAGACTTCTAGTATAAACATTACCAGATAACAGTAATTTTAAGAACATAGTTTCTTCATTTTTATCTTTGTGCATGACATACCACACACCCTGCAGTGAGAAAGGACTTCCCTGGGACAGTGGCCCAAAACTGATGCAGCCCAGTGCTGAACTGGCCAATGCATCACAGCCTCTACTGACATAAAGACAACACAGAGAGAACAAGCCAAAATACCACTCCGTCTACTGGGGGACTACTGACAATGTCTAGCTTTAGGCTTCTAATCAAGGTACCAGGATCTCTTTATATATTCTGCAGAGAGGAATCTATAAGCCCTTTGGGAATCCTAACCTGATCACCACAATGAGATGTTGAATGTCAAATGGCTTGAACATTTCCAAGCTCTGATCTCTAGCACAAGAAATGTCATCCAGGCAGTTAACAAAGAAAAATTCTGTCACTAAAAACACAGATCGGGGGCCGAGAGGGTTTACGGTATCATTTATAACTTAGGAATAGTTGTGAAGTTTTCATCCATGTTCTAAATAGGAGAACAAGAACGAATATTTATGCAGTCACTCCACTTCTTAATAACTTCCTCCCCCTTGCCTGCTTGTCCAGGTGTTAAACAGATCCCTTACATCCAAGTTTCAGAACATTATTTCTGCTGCAGCCCTCTGTTTCTTTGCAATAAAACCAAAATTACTTTGTTTCCTTTAGCTATTTAACCCCAGAAAAGGGGTCTTACACTAGCGACATGATTCTCTTTTACAACCACTTTCCCATCTCCCTCAAATGAATTTCAATGGGTTGATATTTCTTGTGGTTTGGTTTGGGTTTTTTTCTTTGAACTGCTGTAATGTAACACAAAACAGATTTGGTTCTTTTGGTTACTTTAAAAGGCATTAACTATAAATTAGTAATTCCTGCACAAGCAACATCACATAAAACACTTCCACCTCAATCACATTACAAAGTATGTAGCTCTTCATCAGTTTGCCTCTTCTGTGAATGCTGGACCATGCTGCAAGCTATCATACTGCAAGCTATCATACCTTGTTTTGTTAGAAAACATTCATAAATGCTCTGGAAAGGGACTGAGAAGGAGGAATAGTTTTGAGATCACGTTTATTTTGTATTGTTATCTCTACTCCTTTTTTCTTGTCTATGCTTACTTTCCACGTCATGGCAGAAAAGCAGTGATTCAGAAGCAGAATCAGTGATCAAAGAGCTCAGGTTGTTTACAAACAAAGATGTGAAGGGACTGGTGTGTTAGTGAATGTTTCTTAATAACCACTCTCAGCATGTGTTGATAGTAGTATATTACTATATTACAGGACTATCTTGTTTGTTTAAAAGCAAGTTAGGTGCATAGTATGTCTCTACTGGGAGGATTACTAAATTTTCATGCACTGCTGTTTGTACTATGAACTCAAAACATCTCTCTCACTTCCTACCCAGTAAACATTGCCAGTTGTAGGCCTCAGAAAGACACTTAAAATCACTATCAACAGCTTCAAGCAAAAAGAGAAACTTTAAACAATAAAGCCAAAACTCAAAAGAATGCAATTAAACAGATACTACACAAAAATGCTGGGAAAAAAAAGTCTAAAAAAACAGAAAAAAAAGACTGACGGGGAATTACAGAGGTTGGTTTACTCTTCAGCTTCAGTCTTGGAGTCAAAGACTGAAGAAGAGAGAATATACTCAATGCTAGACCCAGAGAAAGTCAGTAGCACCCAAAAGTAATCACCCAATTATTCCAATCTAGGGAATAATCAAACCTGGCTTCACTTGCAGCCTGATACATAACAACCTGTTTAATCAGAAAAAAAACAAGGCCAGCAATATACAACATTTTTGTCTTCCATTCCATTAGCATCCCCAGCATTCCTGAAAAGTTAACTTTTTCTGTTTTATTTTGAGTTTTTTAAATGTATTATTTTGAAAGAAGAGTACCTCAAATGTAGTAAGATTCCCTGATTGTGTCACTTAATCATTAGAGATAATAGCATTTGCTTTCAGAACTGTTTTTGTAGTAGTACAATTAAGCTCAAAGCTGCTCTGTATTTTCTAACACTGTTATCCAACCTACGAAGACAGGAGCATAGTGCAGAGCAAGGATTACATTCTACCTTTTTAGAAAGACATTTGAATCTGCAAAACAATTGTTAAAAAGAATTGCAGAAATAAGAACAAGTTAAAGCAACACACAACTCTTTGACTTTGCTACGACTCAAGCTGCTTCAGATGGGCAGGTTATACATTACTGATTACAGCTGACAGAAAAACAAAGAGAAACAGCGAGCGGAGCACAGAGATAACCAGAATTTGGATTAGCAGTTCTATGGCGCACTTCATCTCTTTTTTGCTCCAAACTAAAGTAAACATTTTCCAAGCAATATGCTATGCAGAATATTTTAAAACAGCCAAAAAAACATTCTAGGATGAAGATGTTCTGTAAAAACAATTAAGGTTTTCTTGTTGTTGTTTCTATTGGTTTGGGTTTTTTTTATTTTTGTAGTTTTAACTTCATCTTCTTTTTATATAATTGCATGACACTATAGCGGTAACATATAACTAAGTTCTAGTGTTTTATTTTTTAAATCTTCAGAGTTACACAAGGAAGCTGTTTCCTCTTTGCTGTTTAAGAAAATTATTATAAACACCAGTTAACGTTAATTACGCATTCTATTGGTAACCAACAGAACTTTTGGAATTCTGATTGGGACATTTTTCAAGATTGAGATTTTACCTTAGATATTTGACACTGGAATTTGTCATCACTTAAGAAAAGAAGTCTGTTTAATCAGGCTTTTTCTAGCATAAGTATTTCATTCTACTTTTTCCCAGCAGCTACAGTAAAAACAATTTGACATACAGTGATAAAATGTTTCTCCAATACTTACAGCTGTAAGTCAAATTTTAATGTTATTGAACTGTGTTGTGTCTTTTCCCAGGTCTCTTGCCAGGCTGCAGTTCAATGAAAGAGTGAAATCTGGCTTTGGGGCTCCAAGTGCTGGAGCAAAAAAAAATAAATGCTATGTACACAACTGTGACTTGCAGATCTCACATAAATTCACTCTCATTATATTAAATTTATTAAATATGTTCATGCCTGCCTAAAGTTATTTCAGTGGGTTTTATTCCACACCTATACTGCATTAAATTAAACTGAATTGAGAACAGTTTTCCCCCCCATAACTGGATTAGAACAGGGAAAAACAAAACAAACAAAACAAACAAACAAAAAACCCCACAGCACTAGCATAAATGCTGTATTATATGGGCTGCATAAATATGTCAAATGCCATTGTAAGTACCATCTGACCCGGATAACATCTGTATTACTAGGTTATCTATAGTGAGACTATAGAGTGCAGAACCATAGATTCAGATAGCAGCTTCATGGAAGAATGAGGAGCTTCATCCTTTGGATGATGACGTCTTTCTCAGGACAAGAGGCTGACAGACGGAGGGAGAACAAACACACAGATACAGTGTTTACTCATTTTGTTTGAATTTAACTGACTTCAAGGCTTTGCTATTCACAATTTCCTATCATCAGATTTTACATCAGTTCTAACTCAGTTCAAAGGTCGTAAAGTTATCCTTTCAGTATCTTTAACATGCATTGACTGCACCTGCTGTGTATGAGCTATCAAAAGCATAATCCAAGAATATATAATCCAATATAAAATATATAATCTAAATATAAATCAGACCACACCTTGAGTCCTGTGTCCAGTTTTGGTCCCCACTATACAAAAAAGTTGTGGACAGGTTGGAAAGGGTCCAGAGAAGGGTGATGAGGATGATCAGAGGACTGGAAGAGCTGCTGTGTGAAGAAAGGCTGAGAAAACTGGGCCTGTTCAGCCTTGGGAAGAGAAGACTTAGGGGGGACCTTATCACCATGTACCAGTACATAAAGGGTGAGATCAAGAAGATGGAGACTCCCTTTTCACAAGGAGTCACATGGAGAAGACGAGGGGTAATGGACACAAGTTGCTTCTGGAGAGATTCCAACTGGACCCCAGAAGAAGTTTTTTTACCATGAGATCAGTCAGACATTGAACAATCTCCCAGGGGAAGTGGTAAATTCCCCTACACTGGTCAGTTTTAAGAGCCAGCTTGACAGGGGCTGACTCATCTCATTTAAACTATACTTTTACCTTGAGAGGTTGGACTGGATGATCCTTGTGGTCCCTTCCAATCTGGGATTCTACGATTCTATGAAAAACAATTTAAATTGGGTCATGGCCAAAGATCATATGCAAAAAAAAAATTGTAGTGTTGCTTTAAAAATGGAGGAAGGCAGAAAGACTAATTTTTAGACAGTGAGGTCAAGAAACCTTACAGAGGCTCACTTACTGTCTGTAAAAAACTTCACAATGATGCAAACAAAGGGAAGAAGCGACAAAAGGAGTTATTTCTTAGCTCCCAGGAACCTGCTTCTTCCATTAACATCTCATTAATGCCAGGCTGGCGTTTCCCAATGCAATGTTTGGCATTAGCAAGTCCTTATGAAGCAAAACAATGAAAAGTCCTATTTCCAGCAGCCAAGAAATTATAATGGTATATATGAAAAGGCATAGAAAAGGAGAGCACATTCTATTGTAACTATAGTTTTCCATTTTTATGGTACATTTTACATATCTACCATTTTTCCTTGAAACAAAAAGCATCCAACAGAGACTCCATACATGGTATGAGCAAAACTAAAGAAAGATCTGGCAAAATGGTGATTTTTGCCTCTTTGAATGCATCCTACCTACTCCTTGAAAACGTCTTGAGCTCAGAGCACGGTGTACTCAGCTACTATTAATAGAAAACAAACAAAAAGTAAGAAAAAAAGCAAGTCTTGAATATTAGCAAACTAGAGATTTAATTTGATTCTGAAGTGCATTTCAGCATCTGAACAACATTAGGCTCCATAACCTAGTTCTCCCCTTCCACAGAGCATATCCTGTGTGTGATCATATCCTGGTCAAAAAGCCTTGACAATTCTCTACGGCATGCCACTTCTTAACACAGTGGCTCCCATGGTAAAACCAAAATAAGTTATTCACTATTTCAAGGCCTACTTCGAGGATAAGGTCAAATAACCAGAAACAGCTCATCATATCGGTCCTCCTCAGATACAAACCATGTCTGACATCAATGTTCGCTCGCCCTTGTGCCAGTTAGGCTAATGCCAAAGTACTGGTGGTATGCCACTGAGGCACAAACCAATGTTTAGTTTGGTACAGTTTCCCAGGCTGCTGTCAAAGTCTTCGTATCTCAGGACACAGAGCTTTACAAAGTCTCTGTACAGTGAAGAATATACCCCTGCTCTTCTGAGCAACTCGGCAAGATGAACAAGCAACCACATTTTCTGTAATTCAGCTGAAGGACAGATATCCATCCTTGCTTCTGCTTTATTAATCCAGGTATTCTACCTTGCATTATTATTAATGAAAAATAAACACTGTAATGCAAAGAGAAAAGCTTCACAGATGCTAGCGCTGTACAGAGAACCTACAAACTAAATAGAAGATAGAGGAAGGAGAGAAGTTTGGCTCCAACTTTAGGAAAGCATGCATGCTCGTGCACACACACAAACCTAAATCTACTCCAGGCCTCAGTGCAAGCAATCAACACTACACAAATAAGTCAAGACTCCTACAGAAAACAGATTCTTTACCCTTACTCTATAGTCCAACATACGTGATTTACGAGAATAACCCTAACTTACAGAAAGTACACATTTCTCATCATTCTGATCTGTTATTCTGACCCTACAGCCATTAAGAATTCCCCAACTTCAAACAGCAATGCCACCCATAGTTTTGCTACCTGGACACTAGAGCACATGAGCAGAATTCTAACCAGGAGCTCCTTGCCCAGTCATGGTTTTCTGACGGAGATTTAGCATGCTTGGCTTGACTCAAGTTACCTCCTTAAAAAGTCTGCAAGGATTTCAACATCTGATCCAATATTTAAAAAAATTTTTAAAGGCAAGTAAAGTCTCTGCTGCCATTTATTTCACTACTGGATTTACTCACTGTGTGCATTTTAAAACTGCTCAGATATTTTCAGTTCACTTCAGAAGTTAACTGGAGGGTGAAAATAAACTACAAGGCAAGAGAAAATGTAATACAAAGATCAGGAGAGTGAAAATAGTTGTTTCAGGTACCTTTAAAAGATATCTACAGTTTCCACCCAAATGAAGCTTTATGTGAAATAATACTTTTGTAAAGTGCGCCACTGCGTGGTAACCAGCATCTCTGCAAAACCAATTTGTTTCACAGGTCACAAATAACGGGGTGTTTTCTGTCTTCAAAACTGCACTGAGTCAGTGCTTGCACCTGCCCACGTATTGGGAAAGACTTCTTCTAGCAGGAGAGTCCTAGACGTGGTAATGTGCAAACATCAGTCAGTTCTGCCTATTTCGCCTAGTTTTCTTTTCAGATTAATTAATAACTTCAAAAAGGTTTCTTCTCATCAGAATTCAGACTCCTAGACTACACCAGCAAGTACATAATCATTTCAAAGATGAGTAAGCTTGTTTGTAGTACTTGCATTATATTTGTCAGTTATTGCAATGTCACAGACAAATAAGGAAGTGAAAAAACCAGCAAACAAATTAGGATGTTTCATCATGGGAACATACTGATAAGTTTTGTTAAAGGACTGTGTCTGAAAAATGAGCTTTGACATATCACTTCTTGTGCTGGACAAGTTCTGAAGTTTTTACTTCCCACTCTGGTTGCCAGTTGAACAAAAGAACAGCAAACAGTGAAAAAAGACACTTTCTGGAAGTAAGAAAACAGTTATTGGGATGCTGTTCACAGGTACTTGACATTCCTCAATGATACTGTAACGGCCACAAGCCTGTTTTTAAAATCTTCTCTTATGCTATCATTTATCATTGCTGATATGATTAAACAGTACTTCCGTTTTAAAAGACTATTTTATTTAACATTGGTGAACAACTCATAAGAGAGAATTAATCCATTAAACATTCTGGATTTGACATTAAGACAAAACTCCTCTTTAATGTATTTTCAGAGTTAACAGATATGACTGCATTTCATCTATTGAGAACTTCTAACTGATGTTACTTGTGGCTTCCTTACATATCATTTTAAATGGTTAAAAAGTGAGAAGTAAGAAATACCTTACTTCATGTGTTTAATTTTTATTTCCAATGAAGGTAAACCTGTCTCTATCGTATTCTTTATTCTGCTTTAAAGTAATCTCTTTATTTTTATGGTAGCAAAATTTCCCATCTTTTGTTTCTAAGAATAAGGTAAACTGAAAACGCCAACCAGAAAAAATGGTCATGGGAACAAAGCATTTTTTAATCACATTATTGTTCTGGTAATGCAGCAAAATGTCCAACAGAGGGTGACAGAGACCATAAATTAATTAGACACTTCAATTATGACAAGAAAAATAAACAACATGCAGTTACAGAACTGCTGCCTACAACAAAGATTTGAATAACTTCATTACTTGAGAAACATTTTCAGTTAACTGTCAATGCTGACTTTTCAGAAAAATATTCTCTCAGGCATTGGAAAAAATTAGTGATTCTGTAATTATTGCATCCTCCAGCTATATCCATGTCACTCTACAGTGTATAGTATCACTGTCAAGTAAAATTAGTGTCTTTAGTAGTTCTGCTGCTTATGCAAGTGGGATACAAAGTCTCAGAGTCTGAGGAGACAGGTAATACATGCAACTTAATATTAATTTGAGTATCAGATTTATTTCTCTTTAAATCATAGGGAACACGAGATTTTACATATGGAACAGATAAGAAAGGAAAAAGATAGGTAATTTTAATACAGATGAATCTATCCTGAAACATGAAGTACTTTTTAGAAGAATGAAGTATATCTCTGCTGACATAACATTATCAGCTTTCCTCTAATGCAAACATGCTATTTAGTATTTAGAGGTAAAGTTTCACCAAGGATATAGCACTTACTTTCTTATCTTGAACCATGGAAATCACTAAGAAAAGAACACCTGTGTCAATGACAGTGGTTGGAAGCACTGTGAAGGTGTAATACTGTATTTTCCTTGTGATGTGTATCTCTGAATACTTCCTCAAATACTAACTCAAAGCTGACACAAAGAAAAGTAGAGTGTGGTTTTTACACACACACACACACACACACACACATTCTCAACGTAACTACTGCATCGCCAAACAGATCAAGTCTTTTTCAGCTGACATCCACCTTACAATGTTACTGAGGTTACCAGGAACGATTAAGGAGTGAATTGCTACAGATGAAAAGAACTAATCACAAGAAGCTGGAAAAATTCTGAATCAAGTCCCTCTTCAGAAGAAAAATACAAACCTAATATTTTAGCTCTATGTGTCTCCCAAAGCCTCCAACATTCAGCCCTCTGCACAAGTGTAGTTAATGCTACTGCGTATGAGGACTCCATCAACTCCTTCAACTTCTCCCAGCTCACACTCACTGTACTTTGCTGTAGTGAGAACCACTACAAAGTGCACAGAATAAGAAGTGCCTTTATCTGCTTTATCTTGGCTTTCTCATGGTCATTTATTGCTCACAGGGCATTGAGCACCAGTACGGAACCAGTTCTATTCAACTGTTTAAGAATGATGGACTACATCACTGAGTATTAGGTAAGCATCACTGAGGAACAGCTTATGTAGACACTGAGATTTTGATTTTTAAGTCTATTTTCAACATCATAGGGAAAAAAGGAAAGGAAAAACAAAACCAAACAAAATAACACTACAGCCTAGGAATCCCTAGCCTTAAAAGGTGGTTAAGGGAAGATCTTACTGCTCTCTCCATCTGACAGGAGCGTAACAGTGCTTACAGAGTCACATGCTCAGATATGTGCAGTGCTAGGTTTAGAGACCAAGGGCAGAAGCTGCAATACAGGGAATTTCAGCCAAAAAGAAAGAAGATTCCACCATGATGTTGCCCAAACACTGGAAGCCGTTTAAAACTCAACCTGAAAAAGGCTATGATACCTATCCGATACCATGGGCCCTGTTCTGAGCAGAGTATTGGACTACATGACCCTACAGCCTGAATTATTCTACAATTCCACAATTCCCAAGTTACGTATTCACAGTAAGGAATATGTTTGCCTATGTGCAGCTTTGGGAAGTGGCATTCTATACACACACGGGGTGATTTTCAGAATTCAGAACACTCTCCTCCTAGGCTGTTGAACACTGCCTTTCCTTTCTGTACCAGACCTCCCACACAAATGTATCAGTATACACCTTTGTAATTGCACAGTACTGGGAAAACACAACAGCTGTTTTTCAGTTTTCTGAGTCATAGACCAGAACTGTAATTAAAACAAATTTCTGGTCCTTTCTGAATTGGTTTGAGATGAAGGAAAGTTTTAAAGAATAATCAACTTCACACAGATCTGTCATCTATAAAGGAAATCCAAAGCTATGGCTTTGCTTGCACTAAGAAATACAGAACAGACACAT
The DNA here is from genome assembly GCF_000695765.1 of Mesitornis unicolor. NCBI lineage: Eukaryota > Metazoa > Chordata > Aves > Mesitornithiformes > Mesitornithidae > Mesitornis > Mesitornis unicolor. The sequence continues at coordinate 36,208 of NW_010156338.1, forward strand.
AACCTGGCATTGTCCAGATGTGCACAAGAGCAATCTGGACATGCCGAGGAAAAGGTTGTGTTCATAACTGATTTCCTCTGGCAAATCAACTATTTAAACTGAACTTGACCCTTTCACTATCTGAGTTCATGAGACACATCTGAACCACTTCTGCTTCTTTTGCCAACGTACACGGGAAACATTGGCCAAGTGTCATATGCCCCTTGCTAGTAATTTATTTCTTTCACTAACTTTACTTGAAAGATTACAAACTGGTTTTTTTTTTGCTAAATACTGTAACATTTTGTTTAAAATTGCTACCATCTTGCAGAAAGCAGTGTATTTATTCACTACACAGGGAAACTACAGAGCAAAACGTCAATGCAGTAGCTCCTTCTGAACTCTTGAAAATAACCACTATTTTCTACAAGATCATCACTGCTGAATAAACATGTAGCCAATAAGACCTGATTCTTTAAAATGGCAAATATGGACCAATCAGAAAAGTTACACTAAGACCAGCTAAAAAGCAACCAAAATAAACACATAACTGAATAAATCTTTATGTTGCCCAATGACAAAAAATCTCTAACGTTTAATCAAAGAATGATACTGTATTTCTCTCTTATTTAGGCTTCCAGTCTTTCTGTTCTGATTCTTTAATAGAATCCCTTCTGTAGAAAGCCAGATACTGGAAAAAGCTCACTGGAAGTCACTTTAATTGTGGCCAAAACACCTTCCGAATCCAGCCTTTCAGTATTCCATAGATTGCTCTCAGCAGGCAGAAACATTAGTTAAGAAATAAAACCTGTAATAATAAAAGTTAACATTTTTCACATCTACTTTAAAAAAAGACAAGTTCAAGACAACGTTTCACAGGTACAGTCATACGGACCTCTTAACAGAAATTAAATACGGCAAGGACAGTCTACAGGCAGACTGATGTGGTAAGAGCCTTACCTTGCACTGCCCTGCCACGCAGATGGAAGTTCCATTTTGGTCACAGGGTGTCCCATCTATCACCTTCTCAGCTTGCCGCACGTAGAAGCGGTAGCCTATCGCACGGCAATTCAGCTCACACTTCTGGCTTCCCTTCGCTGTGGAAAGAGACAAAAGTCCCCATTATAAAGACCACGGCAGTAGTTCTGAAAAGGAGAAGCCCATTAAGCCAACACTAAGGTTTGAGAGGAAGGAACAAATATGCAAACTGAATGCAATGTGAATAACTACACCAAATGAATGGTGATTAAGAAACCAACTTCAAGGTAAGCGTTCCAACATACCTTATGAAAATGTAAACAGTATTTCAATTTTTAGTGACAAATATTCTCCTGGATGACCAAGACTATTTTTAGTTTGATAAAGAAATTGCCAAATTTAGCCTTCTTAAAGCATAATACCATGTTATTACATTTCAAGTATCAGCTTGTCAGTGTTCGCAGCTATCAGAAAGATGTGCAGCAAATTAGGCTCACATTTAGTCACCAGTCAGTTCACATCAGACAAGCATACTTTTAGCATTAAGAAGCACATAAAGCAAGATAGATGCACAGTAAATTCATTCTTTTTTCTCTTCATTTTTACAAGTTGCACTTCAGTGATTATTTCTTAGTTCAAGAGAAAATTAAGTAAAGAACAATTCTCTGATTTTTAAAAATATATATAACGCACCATTATTCAAAACCTCGTGATCTCTGTTGACATGCAAGAACCAGAAGGAAATCAGTCCATTAAGCTCTGGGTGAGGGGAATGCTAAAGACAAGAAACAGTTATCTTCTCCTGCGAAAATCTGTTACTTAAACAGATACAGCATAACACTCCACATATCTTACGCTATCAAGTTTGTTAACATAGTTTTCCTATTTCAAATCATCTGTCACATTGAAGTTGCACACTGTTCATTACCCCTATTTGCCAACTGAAATAACAATACCTTCAGCTTCTTTCCAAACAAGAGCAGCACTGTTAGACAGTGGCCATGAGATACAAATAGAATTCCTTTTTCTTTTGACAATACTTTCCTTGCTGTCATAATAAAAAACTGAAATTCCCCTGACTTCACGATGCTTCAGCTTATGCCCTGTACTGTCAACTGAAATTTAATCTGTCAAAGGCAATGCCGTACACCTTAGCTGCTAAAACATGGTATTCCCAGGATTTTTTACTTAAGTGTGTTTTTAATTTTCAGCTAATACATAACAAATAACCAAATTAACACATGCAATTATTTAAAATACATATTTAACATCTGTTTTCATAAAAGTAATGAACTTCTAGCTCAATTTAAGTTACCCCCTGTGTGGACACAGGATTAGTGCAGAATGATTGTGAAATCTGGATCTTAGATCTCCCCTCTCACAGCCATTTAATTGCCACTCATATACATCATCTATTACGTCTGGCAATCTTTTGATACAACCTTCAAAAACCTCTACTAGTTTTAAGTGAGGTCAAAGATCTGTTCACCTATAGAAACTACACATGCCATGGTCAACCAGGTAATTTTTCCACTGGCCAGTTTTCTACAGATAGATTCACCGGTTTATCATCCCAAGGACTTCACTTGGTTCATAAACAAATTTTAAAAAAGGAAAAAACCAAAGTGAGGTATTTCCTGCAGTTCAATCTCCAAATGTAAGTTAGTTTTAATGATAAACTGAGCATTATTCTTAGCAGCCTAGCCACTTCACAAAACTATTTTCAGAATTCTCAAATAAATATAAGCCAGCTTTAGTGATTCATTACAACTGAAATAAACTTGTCCTTTTCTGTGTCTGAAAGTGTCCTATTTTTATAACCTGCAACACCAGCCATCAAGCAGCACCTCTGCAGTGTACATTTTCTTATCTTCCCATTCCCTATAATCAAGTCAAACCAGCCATTTAGGCTTTCTATGTTGATTCTCCTTAGCTCAAAGTATCCTGAAGCCTCACATTCCTGTACTCTTCCTCCTCCTAGTATCTCTCATTTGGTTTGATCCTTTAAAATATTTATTGTTCAAACGCTCAGTTTGTCTTCTAGATCTCAAGAAAAGTTTTGTCTAACTCAGAAAGATGAAGAAATTAACTGATAAAGCAGAGTATATTTTTCATGAACCTCTCTCTTCCTTTATTTATTATTTGATAGATAAACCTACTGCATTGCTAATGCAGCATATTAACCACAGGCAGACTGAGCTTACTTCCACTGTAAAATATTACTCTTCATATCATAACTTCTGTCTTTCATTCTTTCTTATTAGGAACTGTTCCTGCTCACACAAAAAGAAGCATTATAACAGCCACTGTCTTTGACCAGTACCAAAAATAAATAACGAGAAAAATAAACATACACCAGAATAAAGTTTTATATTACCATTTCATCCTACAACCCTCAGGCATTCGATATTCAGGTTCTTTTCATGAGCAACTGTAAGGCTGACCTATTGGGGAGCAGCAGAGTGGAAAAGGACCTGTGGGTGTTGGTGGCCAGCAGGATGACCATGAGCCAGCAATGTGCCCTTGAGCCAAGAAGGCCAATGGCATCCTGGGGTGGATGAGAAGGGGTGGTTGTAGGGCAGAGAGGTTCTCCTTCCCCTCTGCTCTGCCCTGGTGAGACCACATCTGCAATATTGTGTTCAGTTCTGGGCCCCTCAGTTCAAGGAGGACAGGGAATTGCTTGAAAGAGTCCAGCGTAGGGCTACAAAGATGATCAAGGGAGTGGAGCATCTCCCTTATGAGGAGCAGCTGAGGGAGCTGGGTCTCTTTAGCTTGGAGAAGAGGAGACTGAGGGGTGACCTCATTCATGTTTATAAATTTGTAAAGGGCGAGTGTCAGGAGGAAGGAGCGAGGCTCTGCTCTGTGATGTCCAATGTTAGCACAAGGGTCAATGGGTGCAAGCTGGAGCATAGGAGGTTTAACCTGAACAGGAGGAAAAAGCGTTTTCACTGTAAGGGTGCCAGAGCATGGCCCAGGCTGCCCAGAGAGGTTGTGGAGTCTCCTTCTCTGCAGACATTCAAAACCCGCCTGGCCGTGTTCCTGTGTGACCTGGTCTGGTGATCCTGCTCTGGCAGGGGTTGGACTGGATGAGCTTTCGAGGTCCCTTCCAACTCCTAACATTCTGTGGTTCTGTGAAAACGTAAGAAATCAATGTCCTCAAAAAACACTCAGCCCAAGTTTAAAACCTGTGCACATTTAAAAGGGCAGAAAGTCACCATTTTGGGAACATTCCTCCTTGCAGAAGCTTTTGAATAGATCTGTTAGCCTTTTATTGGGAAAGAACATTTCAATATGTTAAAGCTTTACTGCAAGGGAGTTCTCAGGCCAATTGAAGCTCATTGCTCCTGCTGCCATGCTCAGAGGCACATAGCAAGAGCCCTCAAAGAGCATAGCTTGTGGCAAATATCCCCCAAATTAAACTCGCCTTCCCTTGGTGCTGGTCAAGCCTGACACGGCCATTAAGAACAGGAGGGAGAGGCCGAGGCAGCCGGCATCCCTGCCCACTTGCCATCCTCCAGACGACTACACCATCCCGTCCCTGCAGAGCCCCTCTCTCCTGCCCTCCACTCAGGCCTTCCTCCTTCCTTCTGTCTTACGTCTTCCCTCTGCTCAAGGCCTCTCCCTGAATTGAGCAACTCCACCCCAAAGCACGTGCAGGGGGTGCTTTTGGAGGAAAACAGACACAGTGGATAAGCATGCCAAGCCCATGGTAGAGCTACTCAGCAGTGAGCTTGAAGAGATACAAAGAGAGCTCAACAGGCAGCTTGCCAGTGCAAGGAATTTCAATCTAATGATATTCTTAGGAAAAAATGTTACAAGAAAGTGCATTCCAACTGCAATACATTTGCTAAATAACGTATTCAGCTGTTCAAAGGGAAATTAAAAATAGCCACAGAGCCAAAAAAACCCCCCAGAACATAATGCACAAACCATATCAAAACGCAACTGATCAGTAAACTAATGGCATTGTGCACAACTGTACACTGACTGTCCTTAAAATGTGTAGTAAGTTCCTCCTTTCTGTTTCAGCTCTTGAGATTGCAAGCTGCTTGGAGCAGTACTATGTCTTACTGCATGCACGTTAGAAGTCCCACAACACACAAGCTGTAGGTGCAACCATGATAAATGATACAGCGAAGAAACATCACATTTCCCATGCCGTGAAGTGAGGACTGGAATGTTCAAACTCTCCTTGATGGTTTCTCAGTCCAAACCTTAATTTAATGTGAGATCCAGACTCCCCATTGTTATCTACATAGCAGTTCTGGTTCTCTGCGGAACATTACAGAATGCTTTTACCATTTGTCTGGTTTTTTCAGTTCGCTTAAATATCTAAAAATAGTTAATAACAAGCTCTGCAATTTGAGAAACATGCCTTGAGGGTGCCCATAGAGAAGCGGCATGCACGCTTTTGGCAAGCAAGTATCACATTCATGTTAATACCACATTATGGGATTCAGTTAATTTAAATTAGGCTATATTCTGTGTGCATACTGCCTTGTAAAGTCAACTTCAGTGCTTCTCCGTAACGAGCCAAGATACACTCATCCATGATTTGTCAGAACTGATTGTTCTAGGAACAAGTTGTCTCCACATAGCTCAGTTATTTTCAAGGCCATGCTTGCCATGGGCTGTAATTCAGTATTTACTCATGATAAAAACTATGAATCTGCTTACAGGAAGTGTAATGGGGCATGGCAGACATTTGAAAAACTTCTAAGAGACGTGCTCGGATTTATCCATTGTAACATCTACTTTAGTTAAAGCTTATCAATGCTGCGGGATTTCAGCAACAGACGTGCAGGTGACTGACATTCTTGGTTATCCCATAGAAGCCCACAGGGTAGAGAAGAACAGTACGGTAAGGAGTCTGGCAAGTCTCAAGCTTCTGTATGCACTATACTTGTTAGTAAAGCTATAGTAAGTCTGTTACAGTAAAGCTGTAGTAAGGCTGATGTCTTCTCAATAAAGCAGTGGTCTCTTCCATTCAGGAGATGGAATTTAATGAGCACTGCACTGATTAAGGCAGAACTTACAGGTTTGTGAACCTACAGTTTCTGTTTAAAAGTTTTATTTGCATATAGGAAGTGCTTCAAGACACACGTACATACAGGAAAACAGAGACAGGACCAATACACTACTAGCAGAAGTCCAGTCCTTTTGCACACTGCTGTGGCTGTGAGCTGACAGCTCCATTGCAGACTTTGGGGTGATACACCGTGCCAGACACAGACCTAAATGTGACAGTTCCACACTAAAATGCATCCAGCAGTGATCGCCTGCAGAGCTCAGCATGGATGACACGTGTTGCTGTAGTACTAAATGTAAGCAACTTTGTTTATGCAGCTTCCTTTACAGAGAAGAAAATGTATAGGACACAAAAAATACCACATTCCCTACAAAGCTTTCAAGAAAGCAGAACTACTTTATTTCAGGTTTAATAGACTATGTTTGCGTATCAGTACTGGAACGTCAGTTCAAGATCTGCAATTTAGGAATGGAGGCTATCAGGTCCATCAGAGAAAACGGATCCTGAAGCAGCTTGGTTTTCCTCTGACAGACAGTTAAAATATTTTGAAGTGGTCAGAAGGAATAATGCTTTTTACAGCAGTTACCTGCCAGATTTCTAGATAACAAGATGCCAACATTTCCCAGAAAATAATTCTCATGCAACTAACATTTGGTCTTTCCAACAGAAATACTAACGTGGTGTGGTCTGTTTTATTTGAGTCTCTTTTGATACTTTGTCCTTATTAGGCTTGGGAACATCTCTTGACAATAACCAGACAGAGCTGTGTACATTTTTTACTTTGTCCCTTTCAGTTTTGTTCACTTTTTATAAACTTTTATTAATTTGGCTTGGATTTTTATTTCAAAAGTAATTTTCCATTCTTCATTCCAGCGATGGAGGAACTTTTTTTTTTTAACTTCCACTTTTCATTTGCTCATATAATGAAGACATTTACTACTTCACCTTGTCTCAACAACTTAATATATTCTTAAAATATTTTCTGCACCAGGGTTCAGATATTAAAAATAAAAATAAAGCATTTATAGCAAAACTGGAAGCACATTTTGAAAAATATGAAGCCAAAAAGGAACCTACCATTTAAACACCTGAATTTACCACAGCTTGTTCTACTCCCAGATCCAGTAAGTCCTATGTTAAATAATCACAGGGAACTAGTACAGCAGTTCTGTTCAATGAAGAGAAATATTTCTTAAAGGCCCCAGTATTCCATAATCTTGTCCTCATATTTAGTGTTTATGGTAATAAGAAACTTGCAAACATTGTTATTTACTCCAGTGTTTCTGGTTTCTTCATTCCTCTCAAATCCCTTTGTCATTAAGAAACTATTAATGATACCTTACAGATTTACTGCCATCCAGTAAAAATAGCTGTGAAGTTCGTTATTATTCCCCAATGAAATTAAAAGAAACCCGCTAGAAACAAGTAATTCATAAAAACACACACATTCAAGTCTCTCTTGACCAGTCAGACATCTGGAAATCAGCAAAAGGTGTAAGTTTGATGTGCTTTTATGAAATGTCTTTTTGTTCCAACTGCCTAAAAATTCATCTTGACATAGTATGAATGTTCTACCAGGGTCCCACTGTCAAAGGAGAGGAATGCAGGTATTTGGGAAGTTGTGGTATTTAGTAAAAGCTTCTGAACTGCACCATTTTGAATTACTTCTACAAGAATGAGAAATCCAAAGAGCTGCCTTAACAAGCTTCAAAGTTTCGTTTGATTGGTCTTTTTTACAGTATCTAGAAATAGTGATAACTCATATGACGAGGGATTTTGCACAGTAACAGTAGCATAACCTCTCTATGACATGAACATCAGGCATTTACACTGTGAATGGCAGAGGATCATTACTAGAACATGTACCTTTCTGCTCTGGTTACAGCTTTTACGGGCACTGGGAAAATCCTACAAGTGTAATTACTGAGCTCTAATTAAATAAAGCATCTATAAACAATCGCGCCTGCTTCAAATCAGCGCATACTGCAAGGTGGGCAGTCTTTCCCAGTGGAGGGTATTTCTGTATCCTCTGATCACTGTGGCAGTCTAGTCAAAGGCTTCAGGAAACCACGGCACAACTCTGAATTTCTTGCCTTTGCTCTTGTCTTGTTAGCAATAATTCTCCACAATCAGTGCTCACAACCAAGTACTTCATTTAAAGTTTAAATCAATACATACACATTTGTCTACAACATCTTTTAAGATGTGTTCGCTCGTAACAATTTAAATCTAAACTGTAGATGTCAATGTGCAGTTTGCCTCAGTGCAGCAAAGCTCTTAATCAGGTGGTTTACATACGTACCTGAATAGTAAGTACTGTTGGCTTCAGTAGGACAGCTACAAGTTATACGTTTAACAGTGCCTGAAGGCCAATATCCCTTTAAATGACATGACCAGGTAACACACTTCCTCCAACAGACCGTAGTTGTTACTGTTTTGCATTTGGAACTCTTTAATGAATTTAAAGGGAGTGGGGGGAAACAACCACCTCCTAAAAATGCCTGTTTTCACATCAGCTTTTCATTTGTTAGGCAGTGAGAATCCAGGCTACCGTTGTCAGTCACTGAAGACACTGGCCACTGGATGTCTCCACTGCCCTATGCAAACACAGATTAAAGTTCTCAGTGGGAAAAAAGGGTGTTTTAAAAGCCATTTACCTGTATTTACAAGCCACTACTTACACTTTGCGTACAGTGCACAGCCGCCGCACGGACTTTCACACTCTGGCCCTCAGAACATCTGGGAGACGGCAGCTTCACGTGGACTGCACTTCTGGTGAAGTTTTGAATAACAGCTCCCAGTATGTAATATCAAAACTATTAAAATGTTGCTAGATAAGCATAAGAAAACCAAATGGCATTTGCTTAAGCTCAAAACCTTTTGCTTCCCTTTATAACCAGGAACAGCTAAAACTGTATCAGTAAAATACTCATAAGATGATGGGTGAAGAACCAAAATATCAGGCACAGGTGGTTCTAAAGGGTAGGGAAGTTTTCCCCTCACTGCTTTACTTTTTTGCTGGCATAGTTGGCTAATTCATGTAAATCTGATTAAATCAACCATTCAGTAATCGTATGGTTTGACATCCCCTAGAAACTGTTTGTAGAAGATAGGCTACCAGGATTTCATGAAAGATGCCTTCTCTTGTAGGGATATATACAGAATTTATTGAAAATCAAATGAATATATTTAGGGAACATATTAGTAAGGCCCAAACTACAGAGGGAAAAAAATTACAACTAATGTAAACTATCGCATTTTCCAGTCAGATTTTTTTTTTTAAATTCTGGCACTAGTCAGAGAAGAAAACTTGCTACATGCAGTGCAATTTCTCATCTGGAAAACACCCTGAAGTGCTCCGTCCCATGAAGTGCTGACCACTTCCTGAGGGAGGCTGCAAGCTATCAGTCCTATTAGTTGGGGGTGTTCTGAAAGGAGCTTGATACTGCTTTCTGTCTGTCCGTAAAATGTGAAAGAATCAAGTATTTCTATTTGATTCTGCTAGAATCTTACTGGCCTCTAAAATCTCAGCTTTCATCCAGATCTGTATTTTGAAATACGAGTCCATCTCTGTCAGCACTGTTTAGCCCAGAAAAATTCGCAAAGTAGAATAATGTAAAATTGTTGTATAAAATCAAAGGTAGATGGGAAGAAAGAAGATTCAAGTTTGGGCTTGTGAAGCCCCCAGCAACATTCCAGACAAAAGCTTTCAGCCATCTCTTAAGGGAGTATATTTCTGCTTACAGAGTTAAATGTCTGAGAAGTCTCTCCTATTAAAACACAAACTCTGTTATTGAAAACTAAAAATTCCCCAAGCAATGCTTTTCAAGAAAAACCCTACCTGTTGCTGTGTAAACTAAATGAAGTTACAGTTGATTTACACAGTCTGAGAATAATCCACCTTTTTAAATAATAATTATTACAAGTTTGCTTTACAGAGCTAAATTCTTTTCTACAGATGCAAACTGCTGATGAAATAAGGCTTTTGTGAAGAGCTCCAGCACCTAGACAAGACGAAACGGTTGTTACTGAGAAAGGCTGGCATGTGGATACTTTAATGGCATGCATCTGTGTGTGCTGATGAGATTACAAAATAAAGGAAAAACAGAGAAAGAGGTTTAAAATTGGGGGACTGGGGCAGGGAGGAAGACCCAGTAAATCAACCTGATAATCTCAGCTTCAGGTCAACAAAAAGCAGAGATGTTTGCTTCTCTGTGATGCTCACTTACATTTTTGGGGAGCCACAGACACCACACGGTCCTTAACCAAACATGCTGCCCTCATCACTAAAGGTATTGCTATTACAACAATCACCTATGCATAAATTAATACAAATACACATTTGTGTAATTAACTCTGTTTTACTTATACCCAGCTGAGCTGTTTTCCTGCTCCTGTACACTAGAAGCAGCAGCTCCATAAATGATTAACCAAACTGCAGCCCAGGCTGCCAGGGAAGCGCTCACACCTGACACAAGCACACAAGGTCTTGTCACGGAAAGGTCTGAGAGTCCCATCTTCACAGCTAAGGAGAGAAGCTGCAACTTGTGCTACACATGGAGGCTTTGCCACTGAAAGAAAGCATCTACTTTTATACTCTTTATGCACAGGATCCTTAGCATGTGCATGTATCAATGGGCAAAGCCTAAGAGAGGAGATTAAATTCCTTTTTTTTTAAAGGCTTTGTAACTGAGGATCCTTTGCTCTGGAACAACACCAAGAAATTACCACCCAAGGAGCCACTGTAGAAAGAACAAAATCAGAAACAGGCTGAACATCAGCCTCATACTGACTGTCAGCATCCCTTAGGAAATGCATGCCAATATGTTCTGACTGAGCCTTATACACTTAAAGATTGACTTAAGTTAAAAAGCTATTATGGGGCAATGAGTGTTTCTGAAATACTAGATACTAATATTAATATAGCTATTATTGGGTCTAAAATGTCCTCAGTGTATTTCTATGGCCTTCTGCCACAGTCCTTTAATAGACCAATAAATTCCTATGAGTTAGTTAAAACATCCTGTGCTTTTATTTACATACTCAAAGATATTTATTTCCTACATTTTCATAAACATTAGTTAAAAATATGAATGTTCATTAGAACTATGTTTTTACTAGGATGCCAGTGACCTGGAGCTCAGTCAGTTAACTTGAAAGCTGCTTTCCCTCTGCTAGCAGATAGGAGTCCTAAACATTCAGTACTTGGAGATTTGGTATCACATTACATTTATTTTTAAGACTGTTCTTATACAAAAGGCTATAACGATCACTGTTGAGACATGATTTTTTTTAGTAACTTTGCTTCTATTTTTTTTTCTTTCTTTCTTTTAAGTTTTCAAAGTTTTCCTGCTTTGGTTGCTAGATGTTAAGACCCTTGCAGAAAACTGAAAGGTACCGACTCAGTGAGCTTGGATCTGGGAAGAACTAACTGGGCGCTGGGAAGCCAGTTATTGCTCCCTGATGGTGGAAGCTGGTCTCCACCAGCTCTGGCCCTAGCACCACTAGCCTCTATGCTCTTAGCAACTGGACTTAAACATAACAAAGATTAAGCTCTCTTCTCACCTCCTGTATCTCTCTCGGGTAAGGGGAAAATGAGAGTGTCTGATAAAGGACTATTTTCACATTGAGAGTTTTGCCCCATGAAACCAGGATCTGTCTCTCTTGCACTCATTTGTGGAATTACGCTAAATCCCATGCCTCCAGCACAGCAGTAGGGTGCCCAGAGCAGGTTTGTAAGGCTTCTTCCAGAGAAAGGCTGCAGTCACCACTGCATGGAAGCTGCATGTAAGAGTGCTTTCCAATTTGATGTGCCCTTCTGCCTACAAAGTTTGCTAGCTCATCATTACGTGCAATAGATAGAACTAGATACTCAAAGTATGTGGCAACTTCATCCTCTCATACCCCTGTTCTCCCCGAGAGTTTGCTTTTTTAGACAGATGGAAAGAGTTGACAAGGTAGTTTTTGCCATCGGTATTCCAAGTGGTCTCACAACAGGCCGTGCCTCCTGCAGATAAACCTAAGGTGCCCAGAGCAGTTGGGCTCAATGGGCTCATCCCTGGGCAGCTGCAGAAATTACTGAAGGCATCTCAGAGCAGTTGTTATCTTGGAGAATGATGGAGGGTGTGTCGGATGGCAGAAAACTAGAAAGGGACAGGTTCTGAGCTGCAAAGTGCAGAATGAGGAGGAGCTGAGAAATGCTACACAAGTCAACTCAGGTTCATTTCCTGGAAAATATCTGCAAGAATCAATCCCCACTGTTCGTCAACACCCATAAAATAATCAGAGCAGCTGATACAACCAGTATGGATTTGTCAAGATAAAAATCTTGTCAAACCTTTAATTTCCTTCTACAAACAGGCTCTGCGTGCAGGAGGTGTTCAACACTTCTTCAAGCTTGGAAAACACCATCTAGAAGAAATTGCTATAAAGGATAGACAAAATTGGTTCACTGGCTGGGTTTTGCTATGTATTGTGTGAGAACCTGCAAGACCTTTCCTAAGTATGGTTCCAGCACATGTTTTCATGCACAAAGTAGATGAAGGCATAGAGAAATTGTATTCAGAGATAACACCAAGCTGGGAAAGGCAGCAAGAACATTGGAGGGAAGGATCAGAGTTCAAAAAACACGTTGACAGACTGGGGAAGGGTCTGAAAAGGCAGGATAAAATGTAATAGGGATTGATGCAATATCCTCCATCTACGACAGAAATACCACCTGCACCAACACAGGCTGAGTAACTAATGGACAATCAGTAATTACACAAGGAATCTGGAGCGGTGACAGTGGATCTCATTTAACATGAGACATTAAAAGGTGAACTTACAAAAAATAGGCAAGTACTGTACTAGTAGGTATAAAACAGAAGGTAGTCTGCAAGTCACACCAGGAACTGACATTCAGCCGGAGGAGCACTGCACTGCATCCACTTCTGGACACAGGTCTATGTGAAGACTGTCCAAAGGAGAGCGTGAGCGACCAGCACTCCAGAAAACACAACAAGAGAGGGAAAATTCCAATCATGGTGCTGTTTTGAACAAACAGATGGGATGACAGGAGGTAATGGGCCAAAGTTGTAGCATGAAAAATTTACATTATATGTCACAGAAAAACTTCCACTGGAAAGAATAATTAAGTACCATTCACTTAAGGAGACTGCAGAATCCCCACCACTGGAGCAAACTGAATGAAGTCCCTGTACTCTTTAAAAGAGTTCAATTTCCTAACCTAGGATCCCACAGAACGCAAAAGCCTTCCTATGTTTATTCATTGGCTTCTTTCTTTCTCCATAGTGCCAAGGTATAACAGATAAAGCAGTAGCTTTCACTCCAAATAATGTTGCTGTCATAACAGTAAACTTTGAGATGCTGTTATTTACCAGCACGGAAATCACTACTGTTAATGCAAACAGTTCACGGACAGTTTCTGCATGAATAAACCTCACGCTGTGGCTTCTCCCCAGAGAAATGTAAATATTCACGTGCAGTCCTAGACACACATGCTCAGAGTTCAAAATTAAAATAAAGGAAGATTTTCTAGCACCTGGCTGGACTCTGTCCCGGAGAATTGCACCAAGGAATATGGCCACAAAGATGACCAGAGGGCTGGAGCACCTCTCCTATGAGGACAGGCTGAGAGAGTTGGGGCTGTTCAGCCTGGCGAAGAGAAGGCTCCCGGGGGACCTTATAGCAACCTTCCAGTACTTAAAGGGGGCCTATAAGAAAGATGGGTACAATCTTATTAGCAAGACCTGTTGCGACAGAACAAGGAGTAATGGTTTTAAACTAAGGGACTAGTAGATTTAGACTGGATATAGGGAAGGATTATTTTTCTTCAGTGAGGGTGGTGAACCACTTAAACAAATTGTCCAGAGAGGTGGTAGAGGCCCCATTCCTGGAAACATTCAAGGTCAGGTTGGATGGGGCTCTGAGCAAGCTGATCTAGTTAAGGATGTCCCGGCTCATTGCAAGGAGGGTTGGTCTAGATGACCTCTAATGGTCTCTTCCAACCCAACACATTCTATGGTTCTGTGATTCTATGTCCTTCAAAAGTAGAAAATCCTTCTCTTTAGCGATAACACAATTGTTACCATCATAAGGGAGCAATACAGAGCACATTTGTTTAAAGCCTCTCTTTTTAATTTCCATACCACAGTACCCAACAGTTACCTATGTGTGAAAGTATCAGAACCATTTCGAAGATCTGAAACAATGAAGATTCTCGCTTTTGTTAAATGTAATTTTAAGGTGTTAAAGACACTATTCATAATCACCCTACAATGAATGTGTGAGGCAGATTAGCCTATTGCTTTGTGTCCATGCAGCCAGGCTACTAGACACAAAATAATACAGAATTTTAGTAGAGACACGGCAAACATGTTTCCAAACCCTCAAGAAAGCTGTTAATAAACCCTGTCCAGCCCAGTTATAGTCATTCTTCCCAAGGCATTTAGTGGGGAGGCAGAATGAATGTTTAAATGTGCAAGTCAGTTTTAAATGTCCGTATCAATTAAAGCTTGTTAACATAGCACAGGAAGAGGAGCACACATTAATACAGCTCCCTTAAAATTTGCTAAAGCTTTTCTCGCTACCTCAAGTTGGAGTCAATGCAACATAGTAAAGCAGCAATCATTTCAAGTTTGGCAGCAAGACTGCAGCCAAATATGTAAGCTATTCACAAATATTATCCAAAAATGGAGGGCAAGCACAGTTTGTGATTTAGGGTTCACCTGGTACAGACCTTACAGAGGAAGAAACTGTTTGTGCTGAAACAGCAGAAGTAGCTTTACAGTTAGTAAAGAATCTGAGCAGGAAAGAAGGGGAAACTTCAGCAAAACACTATAGTGAAAAATAATGAATCACACTCACAGACTTTAAGTATAAATTACCTCTCTTTTAGCCAAAAAGCAGCTGTACAAAAGCTGATGTTAACCATTATCCATTCTCCATTGAAACTGTTCTGTACTGGCTCAAACACTGTTAAACTATATATACATACAAGCTTTCAGCAGCTCACCCTCCCCCTTTCTGAATTACTGTCTGCTCTTCTGGTGAAAATAAGCTGGTTAAGTCCTTTAAGCAGCCTACTCAATGTGATGTCCAATCCATAGCGAGTAATCAAAGATTTAGGGGAAGAAAACTCCACTACTTCTCTTAACAAGAAACACAAGAGGGTTTTGCACTGTTATTCAATACTCAGACTAATAAAAGCAATTAAATACCACTCCTCACTCAGTACTCTCTTTTTTTTGGCATTCTCCTAAGTTCTAGGACTCTGCGGTGAAACAAGAGCATAGACGTGAACTGGCACTATCCTATCTTTGCGAGGGAACAGCAAAACTTTATCTATGACTGTGCCTTTAAAGGAAAACAGAAGAAAGTCGGAGAAAAATACAGCAGATCTCAAGTTGCATTGGCTGCTATTCTTCTGGAATTAATAATTACTGGACAAGAGATGTTGCCAAGCAAATGACCTATTTAGATAGATTCTGAGAAGGAGATTACAGATGAAATAAATATTTTGAAGTTTGCAGCTCTCTAAAAGATCAGTGAGCTTCTGTTACAATATACTCGGGGATACTGACCCTACCAAGTATGTGTGCTAGATAAACCTTACACGTGCTAATACTTCAGCTGTTTCAAAGCTTATTGCCTGTATATTGACCAGCTTACACACAACACAAATGTAGAACAAAATCATATATCAAAATTGATAGCATACTCTTGAGGACTCCAGTGAAGATGCAAGAGAATTCAAAACATATGGAGGTATTTTCCTTAACTATGGACTATATTAAATAGGAGGATGTATTAGTTACAACTGGGAATAACTATAGATATCTGCCACAGACGTACTGCATGATATTTAACATTAGAACATTTACAGTGCACATGAGGGCCTGATCCAGAAATCTGCACTGCTCTGGGATGCACAGACGCATCAGGAAAACTGTTTTGGTCCCTTCATCATGGAAAACAGCCCTTATGTCTAATCCAATCCTCAACTGGATGAGAACGCCTTCCAAGTGTTAAGTTAGGTAAGTAAATAATGTAGAGTAGCACAGACTGTTATATGGGATGGAGAAACAGTAATACACAGCCCTAGTGGTCTAGCAGGTGTTTCCTACACCAGCCCAGTTCTCAAACAGTGAATTTTATCTAGATCTCAGTTCCTGTATGCTGCTTGTACAGCACAGAAGACTACTACCTAGGCTGTCTCTCCATTTCCAAAAATAATTGACTTTAGAGTAACAAGCTAATTCACAGAAATTGAGACAAATCATATGGGTTTTGAAAGAGATTATGAGAATGCAGAAGGGCCTATAGACAGACATATCTGTATAAACTCCAGAAAAAATAGAACGGCTAGAAACCCAGATGCAAATGTGTAGACATTTAACTGTATTTTACAATACATGTAGTCATTAAAACTGCTGTATCTTCTAAATATTTTAAATTTCTCTTGAACCTCCAGTCTGTACATGTTTGGGCAGATTCTTTTACTGATGCTAGATGTCCATTTCCATTTGCAAACATCTCAGTAAGTACAAGGCCATGATTCCACTCTGACAGGCAGCAAACAGAGTCACAGAAAGTCCCCATAGAACCTCTTTAATGTTGGCTGCGAGTCCTTCAAAAGACAGTAAGGATGGCTCATGGGAATGAGACAGAATTAAATGTATTTCAGCTGAGCTAAGCATGGTAGAAGCTAATTGGAGTCAGAAAATAGTTCTTGACCTAATATTGTATTTCCAGTGAAAGGCAATCACTTCCCTGCTGGTGGTGATCGTGGACAGAGTGGTGATGGTACTGACGTGTGGTTTGGTACAATGTAGCAATGCTAGAAATAGGAAGAAGGATGCCTGCTGGTTTTAGATGTGATTCAACATGCTTAGTTTAGATTCAACTAGGGTAGCAGCAAAGATGAGCAACTAACAATATTTTCCTTTTCTATTTACACTGAAAGCAGCTGAGATGGTTTCAGAATCATTTCCAAAGCACTTACAATACTGGTAAGATAGAAGTCTTTCTCATCAGTGTTCTGACCAAAAACTCATTTATAGTTGCAAGAGTTAAATTAATCATGACATTTCGTTTCTTCTTTAATGGCATCAAGAATGATGGATAAGAATAGAATAAACAGCATTTTAGGCAGGATGCTTCCTATTAGATTCTGCCATAGACTTGCTTTATTACATTGATGAAATAGTAACCATCCATGTTCTATAAATTACAAACCACAAAATGAGGATAAAACCTCCCTTCTCACAGATGTTTGCATTGTACTGTGACGAGAGCCAAACAAGTACCCAGAATGGTTGAGTCTCCTGCTCCCTTACATTGGTAGCATCATCTGACAAGATATCACCGAGATCAAAGCAGATTTATGTTCAGAGTAAAACAGCATTCAGACTGAGAAAGCATGACAAAATTGGCATCTGGGTCTTCAAAACAGGTGTAGCTTTTAAAAGCAGGAATTCCTGAGAAGGAGCACTGCACACAAATCTTCATCTTCACACAGCAAACACAGCATCAATTCTATCTGCAGCTGTCTTAGCCAGGAAAAACTAACTCCATAGTTTGGATATTATTGCAAGCATAATCTGACTTCATTTTAAACTGGATTTTATCCAGTGTTCCTGTAATACCCCAAGGAGACTTGATCCACTGACAACTTCTAAACTGATTTTCATAGAATGGAGCCAACATTTTTCAAATGTATTCTTTAATTTCCCGGTGACTAACATACATTGTTTCCACCAAGATAATGCTTTATTCTAGCAAAGAAAACTGAAGCTTTTCATTTAGTAAGCTCTTCCTGCATATGCTGCATCTTCTCTCCGTTCCCAACCCCCACCCCAAATGAAAACAGAACTTGAGCCACAGAAGGGCCGAACGTGTCAACCCAGCTGACCATAACAACTTGCCATCTTGCCAAATGCAGGTTTATGCAGCAAAAGCTGCGGTCCCCAGACCACAGTACTTTTGACATTTTTAAGATAAAGTTTCCAACTTAGCTATTATCTCTTGGAAAAAAGTCTAAATTTGTTCTTTAAATTGCTACAAACTTGGTAGAGAAATGACTGAAAGTATTTTTCTAGATAGTTACCACTGATTTTAACAGGAGCCACTCAAAACTCCATTGTGGTGGATAATCCCCTCAGCAAATTTATAGACATACATGAAAAACAAACGTGCTGGTTTTGACTTACTCAGATTCATACACACTCAAGGTATTTAAATATTGCTTTGCCGAACCAGTAACTAGTGAACTTGTACAACATTGGAAAGAATTCGGTACGTCCTCATGGTTCATTTTGCTCACACTCTCTGTGCTCCTACTCTGCAATGGAAACCCAGTTCCTATGTACAGCCCCCTTGCACTGCCAAAAAGACCACGCACTGCCAGGACACTTCATCCAGCCACCACCCTCAAGAATGAAGTCTGTTGGTTATATTTCAGAGACCTGATTGAAACCCTCTTGCTTCCTATACAGATTCGATGCTAAGGAGAACATAGTTAGGCACAGGCATCTTGTTCTCTGTGCAACGGGTCACTCACCCCACCCCATTCCCCAAGGTGAGTATCAGTAGCCAAAGGAACTCTGTAATCCCAGTCTCTGCCAGTCAGGACACTAAATAAATAAATAACTGCTGCACAGTGATCTTACTGAAAACCCTCCAAATTTCAGTGCAGCAACAATCTCTTAATAATGTTTGAACACAAACCAGAGATTGAATGTTCTGCAATAAAATTTCTGCCAGTGACACTAACAAATATATTAAATTTCAGCAATATGCTGAATTTTAAAAAATGGACATCTGTTTATATTTAGGTTCTCCATGTGACTATATTCAACAACAATGAAAGGATGAGAGCATTCCTTCCCACAAATCTCTCCAAAACTGGTGGGTGACTGTCAAGATTATTACATTGAGAAATCAGCAATGAAGGAAATCAAATCATGCAGTTCTTGTTCAGGGGAAACACTCCAACTGAAATTAAACGGAAGAACCTGAAGTCCAAGCAATTTAAAACATTTGACATGAATAAGGACTACTGGATCTGGCACAGGATCTGTAAGGGATCCTTGACTGTCCCTCAATGCCTCTCCATCCTTGTCTTCTGAAACTTGCTTGGTCACAGGGCTTCGCTAGCTACGCTATGTTGTATCACAGTTTTGAAGTGTGTAAAAGCAGCACCTTGCTAGAGTTGAGACAGCCCGGTTTCACATGTGAATCACAGACAATTTAATGCTGAAGTAGTTGTCTGCTGCGTACTGCTCTACTCGCCTTAGTAAGTGATACCAGATCCCTGAAACAGCTGTCATTCAGATCTCCATCCTTAGTGTTGTCACACCACTGGCATTGGAGGTATAGCAAAACACGCCAACCAGAGCAGCTGTGCAACATTTAAATGCCACTTGTCTTCTGTAGGTAACTTCTGGTTTACTATTTAAAATTCAGACCAGCCTGCTTTCAGTGAGCCCACACCACAGGCAGCTATAGTGTTCTAGTAGGATTTATGCAACCCAGCCACAATTACCAGCAGTCTTGCTGCTGAGCTGTTGAGGAGTTTCTTGTCAACCACCTGAACATTCACAGCTGGCAAAGAAAATTAGAAAGCCTCAACCTTGGGATGCTGGGTTGTGAATGCTGTAACCTATTCCAGAGGGTAACTGAATATTTTTGTGCTAATGGAAGGTTTTAAAGAAGCATTTGTTGTCATTAGGAATGGAGATGGCCAGTTTCCCAGCACAGTTTCAGGTCACATACAAAACACTATTGCAAAGAGCGCATGAGGAAGAGACATGGACAGACACAGCGCACCAGGTCTGCCTGGGAACAAATGAGAAGTGTAAACATTGCCTGTCATTCCCATTAAGAAATTGGTATTTGCTTATTTATAGCTACTGATTTCTTAATTCTCACACTTATTTTTGTGGAGAGAAACAAGGACAGTGAGTTTTCATAATAATCTGTATTATACATTAAAATTGTATGCTTTCACAATTATCAGTAAAACAATTCTTAATAACAAACCAAATTACTGCATTACTCAAAGTACTTCTGGCAATAACTAGGATTTTCATGCACTTGAAATTTCAGAACATGGTAACAAACCTTACAATACACCAAAGAGTGGGATTTTTCCTGGCTGTTCAATGTGAAGTCAAATAGTCCTTCAGAAAGTGAATGAGGCAACTACCTGAGGAAAATCTCTTTTCTAAAAATACGGAGAACTTCAGGCATCAGCCATTAAACATCGGCAAATACAAAACCTCAGAAAGGTAATTTTAAGTTTAAAACATTAGCGACAGTGCTGTTGGCTCTGATGCTCAGTGTTGATGAATTTGCTATTTGGAAGAGCCTGCCTACCTTGTTAGATTTCAATTTTGGACACTGCACACTTTAGGACTGCCCTCTCCTGATGATAAGCTGAGGTGGCCATGCTTAGCCAGTGCATAGCCATAGGAAAAGCCATAAAATAAGCAAATGAGATGGCAGCAAGGCTTATTATCTTCATTTAGTTTTGCTGGTTCCCTCTCTGAAATGCCAACTGAGACTTTTTGAAGGCAAATCAGAAGAGGGCACTGCACTTTTCAGACATCAACTACCATTAAGTAGGATCAGACTATGCCACTTTTGTGCAAGTCATGACCCTTATTATTGCATTTACTAAAGTTCATAAAACCTGCAGATCAGTCTGTGGACATCAGTCAGCAAGCCTGTGGATATTTTGTGAGACATTTGGTGGCATGGGCTAGTCACAGTTTGGGAGTTCTGGTTTTTTATGCTAAGCCTGTAGACCTCACAGTCAAAATAAAGTCTTAAAGTAAACAGTGCTCTGATTTATTTGCTGCTTCATTTTTAGACTTTAGGCAATCCCATTTATCCATACTCACTCTTAGAACATTAACAGTCCCTCATTAATTTGGAATATTCACCTGACTAAAGTGAAGTACAGAGAAGGGTTATAAGCAATATTTATGTTCAGTAGCTCATGGTTTTGTTGTTGGGATGCTGGAATTATGCTAACCCTGTAGACCTCACATCCAGTTACTGGGAGCAGTCAAAATAAAGTCTTAAAGTAAACAGTGCTCTGATTTATTTGCTGCTTCATTTTTAGACTTTAGGCAATCCCATTTATCCATACTCACTCTTAGAACATTAACAGTCCCTCATTAATTTGGAATATTCACCTGACTAAAGTGAAGTACAGAGAAGGGTTATAAGCAATATTTATGTTCAGTAGCTCATGGTTTTGTTGTTGGGATGCTGGAAGGCTCAGCTTGCTTCACTTTTCTCTTTGGCAGATAACCACAGAAACTGCAGTTAAGTGACAGCATAGTGTTAGAGCTTGCTTTTTGCCTACTTCCATTTACCGAAGGTAACACAGATCAAGTTGACTGTCCAAGGTCACACAGGAAGCAAATGGTCCCATAGGGATTACAGCTCTGACTCTACCCTCTCATGTTCCTGAAGTTCTTTATGCTGAATCACATGGCAAAGTTAAATCTTCCTCCCTGAAAGCACACACAATTTCGTCCCCAATCTTGTGTTTTACATCACTTTATTGCGTTTCTAGAGCTTGAAAACTATATGTGACTCAGTGATCTTTTTTTTTTCTTTTGTATTTCTCAATAATAAGAATTACTGCACATTTAAACCACATCTTAGACTGTCTATTTAGTTTCTTTTCTTTAAGAGCTGCCTTTTTGCAACAGCCTTTGGAAGTCTAAAAATAAATCTTTCTCTACCGGGCTTGGCTGGGATTAGCAACCAACTTCAACACCAGAACGAATGGGGGTTCTAACCTGTGCTTAAAAATTACCTATTTTTTGCATGGCCTTTAAAGGATACCTATATTAGAAGAGTACATAAACACTTACTGACAAGATGGGCATTCTGCAAAATGGTTACTGCTTGCAGCTCACATTTTTAGTCCGTCATCACTTGTATGTAGGTCATTTGTTTCACAGAAGTTTTTAGTCCTTCATTTGAACCGATTCCTTTGAAGAAAATACATGGATGCACATGGAAACATGCAACACCCCAGCAACAAACTAAAGGCAGCAGAGAGCAAACCTTGTAGACAGACAACTACTTAGCAGAAAAAAATATTACAGTCTTAGAATTAAATTAATGCTGATCTGGCCTTTATAGCAAAAATGTGCATGGGTAATCTAGCAATTCAGAAAGTATTTCCAGCCCACTGGAAATATTTCCAAATTCAGAACAAGTGAGGCAACTCTTGGAAGAAGCAGCAGTAAGCGATTCACATCTTTCTATGAGGTAAACTAGTCATTTCAACTTGTGATTTATTAGAAGTATTAAAGGCAAGCTATTAAAATCTCCACTCTCTGGATCTAAAACAAGGTTATATTCAGCAGACATTCCACACGCTCAGTAAGTTAAATCTGTGTAACCATCTAGATAGCACCAGATATCCTGATAATTGTAACCATACCGACATAAAGTGAAGGGTTAAAAAGATACAACAGGACACCATGACACACGCAGTATTACCTTTTTCTTTTTGTTTCTCATAGGAAACAAAAAATACCACACTCTCCATCCTTCAAGATACTGATAGCCCATATTTCTCTTACATTCAAAAGAACAGACAAGACTTTCCCTGTCTTGATAACCAGAGACAAAGAAATTATTTATATATATTTTGGAGATATTTAGTGGCGCTTCACAAAACTCCTTTCAGGAAGCACAGGTGCGAGGTCAACTACACTACCGAGCTCCCATTGCCCAAGGCAATCTGAAGACAAAACACATTCCTGAGGGATAAGCCATCGTGAAATACAGAGCTCGATGCAGTTCATGCAAAATGTACAGGAAGCCCCCTCCCACAAAGACTAGATCAGGTCCTCAGTGGGATGCAAACCAAGTGTTTCCTTCTCCCTAACACCTCTCTGGCTTATTAAAACAGGGCACACATACATTCAGGTATGTGTTGAAGCTGGTTTGATGCAATCCAGGTGTCGTGTCTAAACTGTACAGCAGCAGTATTATGATGAGGTAAACCTCTTTCTATTTTCACTAGACAGACTCCTACGTCAAGGCAACCTTTTAGCAAAACACAAATGTATGTATTTGAGGTACATAAGCTTTCTGCATGTAAGGTATCTTTGAAAACAGGATCAGCTTTCTCTGCTCCCTCACCTACCCAGTGCTCAGCTCTTCAAGCATTTTAATTTTTTTCTCTAAGGCCTTACCAGAAACTGACCTACCAGCCCAAATATCCAATTGTAAGCTCCAGGAACACATTTCATTCCTTTTTTCATTCATTTCAGCTTATGTTATATGAAAGCAGAGGACTATTCCATACAAATTCCATAATTCTACAGGCCTATATCTAAAGGCAGTACCATGTGC
Organism: Mesitornis unicolor; assembly: GCF_000695765.1. Lineage (NCBI taxonomy): Eukaryota > Metazoa > Chordata > Aves > Mesitornithiformes > Mesitornithidae > Mesitornis > Mesitornis unicolor. The sequence goes on from NW_010156338.1 coordinate 59,585, forward strand.
TGCCCTTCTAAGAAAAAGGCAGAGGGATCAATTGTCAAGACATGACTGGGAGGGAACCAAATTGTTCCTTCCTACGGAGAAGCAAATCCACAGGGAGCCTCTTGATTCCTTTGGTAGGTCACAGACCAAGTCTTATGTCCAAGTAATAAATTAAGCTCTGTAGAACAGGGGCAGCTTCAGACTCTGGGCGTGGTGTCAACTCCTCCTGGGTTAGGGAGAAGGGCCAACAGTCTCCACTGGGCTCAGAAACCACAAGGGCTCAGTACTTTACTTAAAAAACACTGCAATGAAACATATAAACCTTCTGAAACCAAAATGCCAGGTATCACTCGCTGACATGACACAATTTGTTTCAAATGCTTGAAACAGTTACCAACGGTCTTTGCAAAATAACTCATTTAAAAAAGAGAAAAAGAAAAAAAAACAGAAAAGAAAGAAGATCATTAGAAGTGATGAAATTAGATAAGAAAAAAAAAAGTACAACATTGGACGAGCACTATCTAGTTGTATAGGGCCTAAAAGGAGAGGTTATTACGTGTTCCAGCTGACTAAGAAAGTAACAAAAGTTTTTGTGTTTCCTTTGTTTTCTTAGCAAATAGTTCATTTTTTCTTTTCCAGTTTTTTGGGGAGACATTTTCCTTTCAAAAGTTTTATTACCTGTGTGATTTGTTTGGGATGGTCTTTGCCTTGCACAGCTTGTTTTGGTTTGGGACACGAGAAACATGAGGAACTCTGCGCTGAACTAAGCAAGCCTCTAACTCAGCCCTCACCTGCAGGTTGGCTTGTGATTGAAACATCCCCTGGTTAGATTGCCCACAGTTAGGTTAGATTCCAGCCTGATTGCTTTTGTATTACTGAAAGACCTTATCTCACATGTGTCTATCAACTGACTGCTCCTTCACTAACCTTGATACAAGCAAGTTTCAGCAGTAGCTCTTTACAAAGATGAATGAAAGCTTTGCTACTGGATTCAGGGCTGCATGAAACCAACTCAGTTCCAGGTTTTGGAAGAAATATGTATCCTATTGTACACTAATGAAATGGACTGGCACATGGGACCACATCTAAAACCTGCAGCTGTCACATTTGCACAATCCCCAGAGCAATCCAAGTACCCCTTCTGGCTTTTGTTTTTGAATCCAAAAATATTGTGGGTGCTACTTATCTCATATGCGTCTAACAACTGACTGCTCCTTCACTAACCTTCTTGATACAAGCAAGTTTCAGCAGTAGCTCTCTACAAAGATGAATGAAAGCTTTGCTACTGGATTCAGGGCTGCATGAAACCAACTCAGTTCCAGGTTTTGGAAGAAATATGTATCCTATTGTACACTAATGAAATGGACTGGCACATGGGACCACATCTAAAACCTGCAGCTGTCACATTTGCACAATCCCCAGAGCAATCCAAGTACCCCTTCTGGCTTTTGTTTTTGAATCCAAAAATATTGTGGGTGCTAAAAAAACCACACAAACCAAAAGTAAAACTAAGGAAAAATTTTCTTGATGCCTCTGAGACTGGAAGCACCAGTTTTCACGTATGCTGTGCCTGGGAACTGCACAATTACATCAGTTGCTGTATCTAAGTTCTCTCTTTAAAACATACTCTGGCTTTGAACGTGCACTTGAAACCCAGCTGGACCTCTAAATGGTCAGGTAATGATTTTTAAAATGTGTGTTTGCCCAATGGAGTTATTAAGGTGTTTAGTGGTAATACTTATTTGCCACTCAAGCATGCACCACTAATAAAGTTTCTTATGAAAATGTCTTTAACAAGTAATTGTTATTAGAGTGCAAGAGTTACTTTTCAAGCACTCAGCTACCTCAGCTTTATTTGCAAAGTACCAGCCTTAAGAGATCACTCACTTCTCTTGTATAAAATAAGCTATGTTTTTTTATTCTAGGATATGCAGTGGATCTGCTATTTCATGAGCCTGTTATTTCAGAACCTGACTGGACGTGGTCTTGGGCAGCCTGCCATAGTTGACTCCGCTTGAGCTGGGGAGTTGGACCAGACGATCTCCAGAGGTCCCTTCTGACCTCAACTGTTCTGTGACTTACAACTCCAGGTTACAGCCTGGAGCCTATTTCTACAGCCTATTTCTATCCAAAGACTCCAATTAGCTCATGGTTTATTTCAGATTTCCCCTTATGCGTAGGAAAAGCTTACTCTCTATACCAATAAAAACACCACCTTGCCCAGAGATCTTGTCAAAAACCTCATGTGTATTGTACACCCATGACAATTACATCCATCTTCCTACCACAGGATCTCAGTAATTAGTGATCATTCCATGCAGAGTATCACAGAATACGAAAGAGTAGACAGCCAAAACACCCACTTTCAGTTTAAGTGCTCAAAATAAAGGGCAATAAAGTTCATTCTGAAGTTTCTTAAACCACACATCAGATTGAAGGACAGAACTGCACCCACAGCTCACCTAGACAGTAAGCCACAAACACCTCTGCTAGTTAGCACATACATTCTAACTCTGATGGACTTTATCATCAGTATGACTTTCTGTACCAAAAGCAGCCAGTAGTGCTTTCCCAGCTGCTTGGACTTTATCTTAAATGTCACAATATTTGGTATTTTTCTTAAAGACAAAAATATGACAACCTCTAGGACCATTTTAAAAATTACTTTTTGATTTTCATGTGGACAAAGACAATGATTTTTAAAAGTAACTTCATTGAACCAAAAAATTTAGTAAGTAAACAAAAAACCCTCCCCAAAATGTGATGTTCGAGGCTTTGAGAATTTCAGTGCAGCGTTCATGTTTTTCAAGGATTTAGTTTGACTATGTGTATTGTAAAACAACTATCCAAATGATTGAAGGTGGAGCAAAAAAAAGCTTGAAGAAAAATACTGACCCTGGAAAAGGAAATAACCATATTTTTTGTTCTGAAAAGCAATGCCACTTTTCCTTGCTGTAGTACACAGAGCACGATCTACAGGACATGCATCGACACATACTCTAAATACTTTGCATACCTTCCCCACCCTTACACACAGAAAGCATGAGCTCAAGCAAGCAGCTCTAACATTTCTAAAGCACTCGGGATAATGAGCAGAGCACTCTGCACAGGATGCTGAATTTCCCTTCATGCCACTCCCACACACAGGCTGTGTCCCAGAAGAGCTCATATAGAGACAGCTCCAGCCTGTCCCAAAACATGCTACCCAGTGGGCTTCAGCAGCTCACCTAAGATTGCTTCCACAGATTCCTACTAATTTTATTCAATTTATAGATTCAGCTCATCAATTAAAAATGCTGTTATGGGTGTTACATTTTATATTGCTGAGTGTCTGTTCATTCCTAGAACCACATAAGGACTTGGAAGCCTTAAGTCTGGATTCTCTTCCTGGTTACTTCTCTCTGTCCAGAACCCAAGCTCATGGGCTTTCTTCAACTTTTTTATTTTCTTTTTTTTTTTTTAAACCAGTTTTACATTTATGTTTATAAGGAGACATATTAGGTACTTTTTCCAAATAATTAGAGTTCTAGAGGAGAAAAAACTAATGTTTATTGTATAACCTTACAAATTGCCAAACTAAATTCTGAAATCATAGTCTCAGAATCCTGCCATGTCTTTTGACCTTCTGGACAAAGAAGTCACACACAATCACAGAATATTAGGAGTTGGAAGGGACCTCGAAAGCTCACCCAGTCCAACCCCTGCCAGAGCAGGATCACCAGACCAGGTCACACAGGAACACGGCCAGGCGGGTTTTGAATGTCTGCAGAGAAGGAGACTCCACAACCTCTCTGGGCAGCCTGGGCCATGCTCTGGCACCCTCACAGGGAAAAAGTTTTTCCTCATGTTCAGGTTGAGCCTCCTATGCTCCAGCTTGCTCCCATCGCCCCTTGTCCTGTCACTGGACATCACTGAGCAGAGCCTGGCTCCTTCCTCCTGACACTCACCCTTTACAAATTTATAAACATGAATGAGGTCTCCCCTCAGTCTCCTCTTCTCCAAGCTAAAGAGACCCAGCTCCCTCAGCTGCTCCTCATAAGGGAGATGCTCCACTCCCTCCATCATCTTTGTGGCCCTGAACTGGACTCTGTCAAGCAATTCCCTGTCCTTCTTGAACTGAGGGGCCCCAAACTGGACACAAACATACATCTTTGCTTTGTAAAGACAGAAATATATTATCAGTGCATCTGTCAGTAACAAAATATGGCATCTTCTCAGTTCTGAGGACTAAGTTCTGATTTGGATCTTACAACTCTTTCTTTACAGTAGGTGAATTCACTGAATTTAGGAGTTGTAACTGACTTGCAGCTGTAAAAAAAAACTCAAATGCCAGCCTACAATCCTTAGAATAGCTCTCTGCTTCTCTAGCACCAGCACTGAGACACACTTCCCGTAGTAGTCAAGTACATTTTATTAATTTATTTTATCTAATTGCACTTTGCTCTCTGTCCCTATGAAGGAGACAGCACAAAAGGGGAAAGTGTGGCTGTGCAGAAGTTTGCTTTTTAAGTTTGATGCCTACAAGAGCCCAGTGTTTTCTCCTCATTTCTTGAGAACACTCACCTGTTGCAGACTCTTGCCCATTCATCTGTGACTATCGGCCATCCAGAGTTCAACCCATTCTGTGACAGAAGTTTGTCTGGACACAAAGGCCATTCTGGATGATTTTCCAACAGCTTAGTCACTTCATTTGCAGTTGTGACATGGGAATTGCTGTTTTCACAGCACGTCGTCTCAGCCTAGAGAAGAGCAGCCCACTTGCTGGACCCAGGCTACAACACGAGCTGAGGCCTCGCAGCTCAGCCAGAAGCAAACTGAGCTCCAGTTTTTCCAGAAAACCATTCTTAAGACCGAAGTAATGAAATTGGAATTTCTCAATAACACCACGCACACAACACATACATGCTAATAAATACAACAGATGCATCTACATTATAATTTTAGTTTGGATAAGGAATTTCCTCCTGATGCAAAACTCCCTCCAAAATCCCTACTAACCATTGTTAGTTCATATTGCCAAGCAATTTCTAAGCATGCAAATTTGATTTCTTTCAGGTTTAATTAATCTGAAGACACTCCCCTGTTGATAAATTGCATTTAGTTCATGGGTTCAGACCACAGCCAACCTAAAGAGCAACTTCAAAAATGCCTACACATGTAAATGCAGAGTCCTCAACATAGCCATTTTCCTCTACAAAAATTCACACTCTCATTGCATGTAGACAAAGCCCATGTCATTACAGTATTGCTTTATGCAGAAATTCAAGTATTTTCTGTGAAGATGAACACAGCTCTACATTAAACTATTTTGATATGTTGCTTGGGCTCTATAAAATAGACATAAGAAAACTGGAAATTACCATTGTGATTTGAATTAATAATTTTAAAAAATTAAGAATGAATCGATCTCCAAACTATACTTAATTTTCAACAGAATTGGATTCTTTGTGCTATACAGACTTTGACATGCATTTAAATAACATTATTTTAAAATTTATACATTTCTATTTTACAAATCGCATGTTCTTGTTAGCTATGCATGCATGATTCCTATTCCTATGAAACAGAAATTCAAGCGAATTCATGGTTAAGAGATTTTGCTCAGCTATGGAACACAGATAATTACTTGGATGAATACTGAAGACTCAAAACTTCTGCATGTCAATAATTCATATATTCTACTGCCACAGAAAGCTCTGTCTCTGAAGTTAAAAGCATATTAACATTTTTATGTTCTAACTACTGTTTATACCCAAACATTTTGCTGACCTGCCCCTTCAGTGCCTTCTTGTTTGCACCAGCCCTGGAACAAGATGCCTAATATTTGAAAAGTAATGTTACTGCAGTATAATTTCATATGTCATAAACTGATTAAACATACAAGCTGTGCTACATGACCTGTGGCTAACGACAAGCAAGGGACAGCAATACAAGGAGTGCTTTTACTAAGTCTCACAATGTCAGATACAAGTGCAGGGGCCTCTTGGGACACACTTTCAAAAAAAAGATTACTATCAAAAATCCTACTCTTTGAGGTTACAAGGCATTACTTATTTGTCCTTATGTGAACACTATCTCAAAAAAATCACAAGAGCCAATAGCCTCAAAGCAATAAGCCTGAGGATTTTTCTCAGAAGACAACCAGTAGCTTTCTTCATTGCTAAATAAAGAAACACAGAAGAATAATCAGCAGAACATGAAAATAAATTAAGTGGCACTTTGATAATAGCAGGACACGTCTATTACACCTGTATTTTCACTACTACTACTTGAATCTTATCTTGGCTGCAGAAAAAAGCCTTTTCAAACTCAGATGTGTTCTCAACACAGCCTTTTCTTATTTGAAAACTTAACACCCACGTTCAAATCTCTATTTGTAGTTCAGGCCCCTGTCCTGCATGATTCTGCAGAGCATGGCTATAACGGAAAGTGGAGGTACAGCCTCTGGCATGTACTGGCGCATCAGTTCTGGTAATATGACTAGAAACAGCTGTGAAGACAAACGTACTCAAATTTTACGCTGTCTATGGTGTAGGTGTCAATATGTGCAAATCATCAGGTCATCAGTTTTCATTGCAACTGATGCCCCTGCTAACTACCTTAGACTATTACAAGTATGGGAACATACGCTTCCTTCACTTTGCCCTCCAAATTCGATATCCAGCAGTAATTGTGATCAATATCTAATGTAAATAGGTGCTTTGGTCAACAAATGTCAACTTACATGTGAAAGCAATAAATATATCAATGAGCAATTATGCAATAAGTATTTTTAATACATATTACAGCACAGTTTCACACATAATTAACTGATTCACATTTAGAGTATATGATAGGAGCTATACATACATCCAGCGCTTCCTTCACATACACACACCACACGAGTCTGCACACACACAATTCCTCAATTAAATGGTGGGGGTGTATTTACCAGTGTATAAATAAGATAAGACAAACTGCTGTTAGGCTTAGAAACTTAGTTTTACAATTTTTTGTGTGCAGTTCAGTCAACTAAGAAACATATTCCAGTGCTGACTATTGGTGTTTATTTCCATCTCTTTGTAAACATTCATGCCATGAAGATTAAACTCAGATAAACGGACAAATCAGAGGCACATATCATCAGAATGAATGTTAACATTTAAGAATAAAAGCAAGAGCTTATTTGTGCAAACAGTTTTGTCTGCAAGTCTGCATTCATTGGGCAGCACTCATTGGATTTGCAGTCAGATAGCTAGCCTGATTTTGAATGTAAAAATACTCTTTAAGTCTCCCACCATATTTTTTGTTATCATTTTGATTACTAAAAGCTGCTACAACTGAATTGAACATTATCAGTTTGGGATTTTAAACTCCCAGGAATAGTAAAGTTACTGATTTTTCTACTCCACTGATGCTGAATTGAATTCTGCAGGTCTTCAATGCTAACCCACCATTCCTGTTATTTCATCTGGAAACCTACAAACACGTGTTGTCCTTGGGCACCTAAGTCATCGCTGGGGAAGTAGTGGTAAAAGTACAGAATTCATGTTACTAGTGGATAAGCCAGAGCTGCCTGCACAGGATAGCGTGTATTAGAAAAAGAGCCAAATGCAATCCGGTATTAAAAGTTCATTCCGATCCCCAAAATTTCCTGAAGGATAATGTGAAATGTTAACTGGAGATATAAATTTTACTCTAGGCTATACAGTAAGAGCAGGCATACTTCCACATACAATGCACAGGGTCACATTTCCTCTGTCTCGGCCACGCAGGGCTGATGCTAAGCATGTTTACTGATGAGTTCTCCATGCTTTACACTGTGCAGCACATGAGCAGTAATTTAAAACTGAAGACAAACTGCTTATGCTTTATACAGCTGGTTTTTGTTCTCTTTATAAAATTTGATAAGAACTGTTATCTTTTGCTACAGAATTTTAAAACCAGATAATAGTGGAAGGCATAGGGCTGGGCTGTACAAACATGCAGGAAGCTGGCTGGCCCTGCCCGATTTACCTCTGTGAGTGAGCAACACGTCGTGTATGAGCTCTAGGATGTGCCTCTGTATTTGAAATAGAGAAGACTAAGGAACTATCAATATAAAAGAAGGATAAGTAAGAGAGAAAGGGGAGGGGAGGGAAGAAATTCAATATAGCAAGCAAAAAGTAATCCATACCGCTGCTCAGTAACAGCTCTAACCATGGTGCTAGAAAACCAACACTGAAAGCTTATAAGCAGTCACCACAGAAAGCCAAACTTTTTGGAATTCTTAGATCCAGATCTTCCTTTCATAAATGAGGAAAGAAATAACCAGACCTCCCTTCCCATTATTTTTAAGCTGAACATATATGGTATAAGTAACAGTCAGACAATGCATAAACACCTGAAAATAATGTAAGTACATAAGAAAGGATTAAGAATGTTCAGTAAAGTTGATACAGGTTTTAGAAGAAGTGCTACCACAAATAATAACTTCAAACCCAAGTCCAGAATGTATTAACATTAAAAAAAACCCCGAACACCTGACAGTGAGATTAGTAAATAATAATTCTCCTTAGGACAATTTTCTAAGACCACTTAAACTCAAAAAATAAAGTTCTAAATATACGATGAAAAACAGGATGGACAAATTACGGTAATCAGCACTCTTTTTTTACTCTTTTCTCTATTAACTTTCTATATGTTCATGAAGATAAAATTAACGATTATTCTACGCATTTCCTGTTGAAAGTGAGATCTGATTAATGGATGAGCACTGGGAACCGTGTTCCTTTACATGCTCTTTGAAGTCCATGGCAAAACCTGCTTCTGCGGCAAGCAACAACTGTCCCTCACGCCGCAGATCACACAGCAGCTCGTTTTCTAAACAGGCTATGCTTGATCTAAGGAGGAAAAAGGATGCAAAAAGCACGCGCCTCTTCTGACCTGCTTTTAACTATCACAGCCAACACGAGCTGTAGCTGGCCAAGTAACACCAGCCACTTTGCCAAGTCAAATTTCACCATTTACACCACAACTGCATTAGCCAGTCTGCAGACAGCAGATCTAATGATACTGTATCTATACTATGTATTAGGTCGAGAGAGGTTCTCCTCCCTCTCTACTCTGCCCTGGTGAGACCGCATCTGGAATATTGTGTCCAGTTCTGGGCCCCTCAGTTCAAGAAGGACAGGAACTGCTGGAGAGAGTCCAGCGTAGGGCTACAAAGATGATCAAGGGAGTGGAGCATCTCCCTTATGAGGAGCAGCTGAGGGAGCTGGGGCTCTTTAGTTTGCAGAAGAGGAGACTGAGGGGTGACCTCATTCATGTTTATAAATATATAAAGGGTGAGTGTCATGAGGATGGAGCCAGGCTCTTCTCGGTGACAAACAATGATAGGACAAGGGATAACGGACACAAACTGGAACACAGGAGGTTCCACTTAAATTTGAGAAGAAACTTCTTCTCAGTGAGGGTGACAGAGCACTGGCCCAGGCTGCCCAGAGAGGTTGTGGAGTCTCCTTCTCTGCAGACATTCAAAACCCGCCTGGACGCCTTCCTGTGTGACCTGGTCTGGTGATCCTGCTCTGGCAGGGGTTGGACTGGGTGAGCTTTTGAGGTCCCTTCCAATCCCTAACGCTCTGTGATTCTGTGTATCAAAAGCAAGGGATAGAAGAACAGCTGGTATTGTTGCTTTCCCATGACAGTTTCTGAACCGATATACACAGCGAAAGGAATTTTCTTGGCTTGCTCTGCACCCTTAGGCTCTCACATCTGACTATATTTTTAATTTATATCTGTACTTAAGAGTAGTCCTCGCGTATCTCCTTATAGTAAAATTAAAGATCATGGGGCAGACTCTCAACTGGTAGAAACTGCTATTGCACTATCATGTTAATACCATGTAGAACCAGTCAAAGGTCTGCCATAATGAGCTGTTAGTGGGGTTTGACTTTTCTTCCTTATGCAATATCATTAATTAATGCAGATTACCCAGACTGAATAATGCATTATACCACTAACCATAACATTGGGATTATAAACCAAAACATAAAGAGTGGAATACTCCAGAATAAACAGCGACAGGCTTACTTCAGCGGGAAGCCTAAACATTAATTTCTGATGCAATTCAGTTCAAAAGCTTTTCTTGCTAAAACTAGTCTTGAAAAAGAGTGCTGCATCAACTGAACAGAGGGCCGTTTCAAGGATGGAAGACCTTCTGGGCATCTCACTAAGCAAAGCGTGTTTTCCAAGGTCTAAAATTACATGTGTCACAAATGCAGCATTTAAAGGAGGAAAATTTAGGGGAACAAACCAGGAAATATTGCAAGGAAATCGGTGGAGCTGACCCAACAATGCCAGTGTAAGTTGCTTTTGAGGAAAAAAAGACAACCTATGCCAAACAACACACCAAATGACTCCCCACATTACTTTACAAGGTCTTTGGAAGATGACAGCAGTTAAAAAGTAACATCAACTGAATGCACCTAACAGCTGAAAACTAATGGCTTGTTTTCTCCTCTTGTGGTGCCCATTAAATCAGTTCGGAGTCAGGCTTCTCTTCTTTAGAAATGACCTGGCCATGTGCATGAATCTCTTGGAAATGACTGAAGTTCATGAATATAGTAAAGCACTGTCTATGTATTGCCCGTCACTCTGTCACTGAAGCATCTTTTAATCTGGGTCCTAGCTGCTTCTGCCCAAAAGACAAGCCATGCACAGAACGTCCCGAAAAGGGTCCCCTCAAAACCCAGAAATCACTCTATCCCTGCTGTGCTAAGGGCATAAAACCCTTTGCTTCTCATTGTTCTTTCTTTTTCTGTGGTACTGCAGAAGTTACAAATCACAATTAATTCAAAGGTAATGTTCCAAATGCCAGTTTCAATTCCAGCATTTCTTATTAACCTCAGATTCAAAGAAGTTTTGGCTATCATATCCCTCAAAGCTCCAGCATGACCATTTAATCCTGCCATCTGCATGGCATAGGTTGTACAACTGAAACTCTTAGGGTATGCATTTGTCTGTGTGAACTACGATGCTATTTTCCAGACTGAAAGTAATTTGACTCTTGACATCTTAATTAATGCCACTAGTTAAATTCTTACAGTGGAAGAGCAGCAAAACAAAAAGGGTTTTTCTCCTTATGCCCTTTATATACACAGCCAGTATTACAGTCCTGAGTTGGTTTTAATGAGACCAACAGGGCCAATTGAAACAGATCTGTACTGAATCGTATCCCCCTTGCCCTGGCTGGTCACACCTGCATGGCACAGTGGAACCGTGTTTTACCAAACACCCCTATCCATGCACTCAGGCTTCCAAAGAGGAAAACAATCCTTATACCTTCACATTGCATCAGGTTACTGCACCTAATTATAGTGACTGTGATAGGAAAACACAGTGCGTTTTGTTTCTGTTCTGATTTTTTGGATTTCAAGTAGCCAGTACAACACTTCGTTGTGATTACCATGCATAGATGTTTGCAGATGGCTTTGAAAGTGTCTGCATTCTTCTGTCTCTGTGTACATTTTTATCTAATTTCAACTTTTATATTAACACAAGGTATCACGCCCAGAAGTAGTTTAACGTTTTCATGACAAAATTTCATAGCGAAGACTTGGCATTTCTCAGACGTACTGGCACAGTCAAAATTAAAAGGAAAAATCAACATTTTTAAGTAAGATATTTCAATATTTCCCAATCTTACAGTGCTAACAATGCAGATATCTTCTAGGGAATATTGTGCTTTGCAAGTAAAGCAGAATGCCCTAGCTCACACTTTGTTAATATATCTCCCAAATAACATAAGTAAAAAACATTTTTATTACTTTTATTCAACTCTGAGGCAGCTTAAAGTCCATGTTCACCCTTCTAATATCAAAATGCACCAGACTCACTTCAGAGTGCATCTTTCTTCCAGTGCAATAACACATACTGCGTGGTAAGAAGGAAAATTACAATCTAGAGAAGTGTAACAGTTCCTTCAGGGTTTGTTCTTAATTCATTACAAATTACTGTTTTATCATTTTTTACCAGCTAAAGCAATTATACATTGTCAACACATGTAAAAGCAGAAGAAACCGAATACATATCGGGGTTTCACAAAGTGCACGTGGCACAGATGATAACAGAGAGGATCCCACCCTGATTCACTCGGCCCTCTGCTCGCAGACACTGGTCCCATAGCCACACCACACGAGGCGGCTGTGGGTCCCAGCTCCTCAGCTGCCACTGCTCCCAGGTTCAAACCACCTCTGTTAAATCGGAGCTGTAAACTTGCCTTGCTGTGTTAATGGCTACAGCAGGCAACTAACAGCAGCAGCACTTGAAAAGCCAGCCAGCACACTCATTAACTTCTGCTGTCCCATCACCAGTAGCAGTTACCTTCAGCAAAGCCCTGGGCAGAGAGCTGGGGCACTAATGCATTACATCCACACTGCTAAAGCAGACAGAGTCTGTCTGTTAGACCCGTTAACATCCTCATGGGGAGCTCTGACAGATGACATTCCTTGAAGCCGTCCCTCCTTGTCTGATCAATCCAACAGTCTTGCTTGCCTATCTGAATTCAAGAAGTTTTGACAGTTAGGTTTTGTTTGTTTTCTTTATGTTGCTGATTTTTTAAGGCATTTTGACGATGATTAAGATTCTTCAGGGTTAAAATTGTGCATTTTTTTGAAAGCAAATTCGAGGTGTGACTGACTGACTGGACCTTCAAAAATTAATCGAAATATTACTGCAAAAACCACCAACAAAGACTATTGCTATTCAAGGAACAAGTCTTCACTTGGCTCTCATGCAACAATAATTTCACAGGGCAATTACCATTTCAGTACCTGCACTTAAGGGCATGTTTCATATTGTCCTGGGCTCATATATTTCCAGCCTATTCCTCAATCTGGTTACAAACACAGGGGACTAATTCAACTGACATTTTTCCCACTGTTTCCAAAAGTAAAAATTCACTTCCACTGCCTTGTCTCATTTCAATGCTGAAACATGTTATTTTACTGAATTTTTTAAAAAATGCTAATATTACAATCATAGATATATTTTGAAGTTTCAACAATACTAATCCCAAATGATTTGATACTTTTAAAATGTTTTGTATTCCTGGAAAGTTATCCCATGTTCAGGTTTTGTTCACACTTGGACTGAAAACAAGTAGTCAAAATGGTAACACTGCAAGAAGAGAAAGCGACCCTTTTCCCAAGACACACAGAGCAGAAATTTATAAAGTGACAAAACAGACAAATAATAATTAGTAATACAACTCATCCCAAATTTTATATAAACATTAACCTGTGGATTGTTTATAGATGCTTTAGGTCTTGTCAGTAATGCTAAAGCACCTCCCATGCATTACAGAAAGCCCATGAGATATAAAAAGGGCACTTTAAACTGAATTTTAGAGTCAGGACTGGGACACAGAAAGATGAACTAACTTTCTCACAGTTAGTTAGGAAATCTAGGCAAGTCAGAAACCCGATTCTCCATCCCACCCCAGCCCCCCCTCAGAACCCCAGTTCCTGTGCCTTAAGCCACATCACTGTCAGTCGTAGCTATCTGAACATAGGGCCAACAGCACTGCTCTGCTTTTCACCAGATCTGCATTTGGTACATTATTTATAATTCTATCACTTCAGCTGATCAAAGTAACGGGCTAGATGTTGACTTTTTAGCTGTTCTGGCAGCATTGTTGGAGGAACTCAGAATTATTAAGCAGATGTTCTGCAACGTAACTAGGGGCTTGTTTTGCTTTAATGAGAGACAATATTTGTTACAATGAAGGAAATTGCTTGTGGATTTGCTGTAATGCATTTTACATACACTGAGTTACAGTTATATTGGAGTAATGAAAAAAATACAGTAAAAAGCTATATTACTTTTTGGATCTGATGACGTCTCCACTCTTACGATTATATTTGAAAAAAAGATCGGGCTCAACTTTTGGAGTTCTGTTTCTGTTTTTACACTTGATCTCCAGCTCAGTGGTGTAATGGATCCAGCAGTTAGCTCTTTCTGATCTCTCTCCAGAGGGATCACTGTACCATTTCAGCAGAACCAACCATAGCGAGTTGCACCTCAGTATTTTCAGGCCTCCTACCAAAATTTTTCAGAAGCAGATCTCCTCTCTTTGCAGATATATAAGCAAATTTAATGCAGAGTTTCTTTGGCTCTTTCAAACTTACTTTTAAATTTGTGGTGTTTGGATTTAAATTCAGAGTTGTACCGCGCAATATGGAAAGCAAATTAACAAATTCACAAGTTGACTCTGTGGACAAATGCCAGAGATTTGTATCTGAGTGTAAGAGGGAGGGCTGATCCAGAAAAATATTAGCAAGAATTGTCTCTCCTTTGTAAAAGACCTCAAACTGTGGCTTAGTTATTTATTATGCACCATGCTTATAAAACTTCCAAGATGTCAAATGGAAACAGAGCACAATAGAAGCCAGTTCTGCTTTTCATTTTATATACTACCACTGAGAATCTCTTTCTTCTGATCTTCATCCATACTATAAGCTTTTATTTCACAGTGGGTAAGATTTTCCTTGCTTTGAAAATACTAACTCATCATAACAAGAAGGAAGATCAAGTGTATCTAAATGTCAGTCCAACTACTTACTCTGGCTAAATTGGTAAAATCTTTTTAATCATCTTCATAACACTCAGCACTACCAAAAAACCTCAATTTTAAACATTAACAGAATACTCCAGATATACAGGATTGCCTGTATTTAAATAACAACATGCAGTACAGGCACCCACATTCATATTAATAAGTCACCTCATTTTTCTAGCAGTTACATCAATGAAAGCTGTAAACTCTGAGCTCCTTTGAAATACTAAGATGAAGTTGGAAATTGTCAACCTGAGGGCTTTTAAAGGAACACCACGTTAAAAAACAGGCTATAATACTTAATCCTTGCAAACCCTCTGTAGTAGTTTATCTTTACAACCTCCCAGCCCTCCCCCCACTCTTGAAGTCCTGCAGTGACTTCAGACCAAGACTGAGCTTGGTGAGTCTCAGTACTCAGCCTGAGCCACAGACCCTCACCTTGTAGGCTTTCACCTAATACTACAAAACAGTAGAAACAGTCTTCTCATGCATATCCCTCAGAAAGAAGTTCCATCAGAATAGGAGAGGCTTAAGCAAATCTTATAGCTTGTGTTTGCCACAGGCTAGAAGTATGGCTATTACCAGTCAGCATGTTTCCAGGGATGTACTTTTGTTAAGCAGCAGCCGCTCACAACCATGCATTAAATTTTACCACTACTGTGGCTCAGAGGCAGAAGCTGGGACACCCTTCATTTCCTGTAAACCAGTACGCCTGCCATTATCACCTTTCCTGAGGCAGCTTGACTTTTCTAGTTCAGGCAAAATGCTTTATGTGCTCTACATCATGCTTTAATGTCAGTCACCAGTAAGCCATCTACTACTAAAACACAGCAGCAGAACTCACCAGACCTGAAACCTGACATCTTCCGTACCTGAGCAGGCTTCCTACACTTTTCAGCTAGCCACAACTTCTCGACTTGTGAACTCACACCATGCTGCTGGCGATAACTATGATCAAAGCTTCTGGTCTCACTTGTAGAGTGACCCAAACCTCAGCCTGTGAACTGATGACTTAAAGCTAAAACATTCATAAACCTAATCAGGTAAAATCCACAAATTTTACTGGAACCAGAACTTGTGTATCTATTTTCTCAGTAAATGTACATGTTAATTTCTACAATCTGCACAATGCCATAAAAAGTAAATGTGAAAAACCAGAATTCTGCACCTAAGTATTCCAGAAAGTGAAAGCGCAAGTTCTACTGCTGAGAATGTGCAGACGATCTTTGAGCACACAAATGGAAACTACAAACACAAATGTTTACACTTACATCTGATTCCTTCTGAAGTTAATGCTATCTTTCCTTTTGTATCAGTCGATACTGGAATAGACCCAAAATGAAAAAAAAAAACCATAAATGAAAAGTATCTTCATATGCAATGCTTTCAGCGTAATGGAAACTACTCAGAAGAAATCAGTCTCCCAAAGTAGATGGGAAAGA
>NW_010156338.1:75611-85949 GCF_000695765.1 Mesitornis unicolor
CTGTATTACTAGGACCCCTTCTATAGTTCATTTCTCCAAGGGTTACTGCAGTGTTTGGGGTTTTTTTTGAACTAGAAATACGTATATTATTTTGATTTTTTAGAAGAAATGTTAATATTTAAAAGGCTCGGCAGTAGAATGAGTGTTTCATTTAGCAGGCACAATTTTAATGGCTCAGGAACGCAGAGTAAAACAAAAGACTGACACAAAAGACAAGACAGGAAGGGTGAAGGAGGAAGTAATCTGGTCTCTGAGATGGTCCTAAAATCCCTTCTTTGCATACTTTTAATTTGTCACAGAATGACATGAAACTCTGAATCCCAGGTTTCTGTGCCACTGCTTTCTGAGTCCCTGTCACACGCAAACAACTGAACTGGGCCCAGACTCAGTGAAAGCTCCTTGGACCTCTGAACAGAGTAGGGACCACGGGTGGACTCTTTGAATCGAATATTCTTCTTTTCAAAGACACTGTGAAAATTTCTACTGAGGTCCTCAGCATCCATGGGATTAAGTATATACCTGTTCTCTGAATACACAGGAATCTGCGTATTATCAACTTTGAACAAAGTTTTCCAGGATCAGACCTCAGTTCTGTTCACGTTTTTTAGTTATATAGTCAATTTTCTTCTAAATTACCTCATCCAAAAGCCACTGATGTGAATGGGAAAAACTCCCACTAACCTCAACAATTCTTGGACTGTTAGGACCTATAAAAAGTCATATTTATATTGCCTGCCTTGAACTTCAGCAGCAACATCCTCTAGGAGCTCTGCAGTCTGCACACACAGCACCACATTAGGACAACCACTGTTGACCAGAGTAGATAAATGTGAAAGCTTTTTTTGAAATCAAACATACGGAAAACATTAAGAAACTATTTAAACCTTTTGAAATGCATAATTGAATCAACAAAAACTATTTCCACTCATAAGTTGAGGCAAAGATCGCAATTTTACAAATCAAAGACATCTTGATAAGTATTTTTTTTTACTAGGGAGCCTCTTTTCTACTTCACTTTCGCTTTATGTGTTTTCTTCCTATGTCTCAGCTGTTCATTTCTTTTTAAACATGAAAAGAAAGTTCACCAGGCATTTCTGAAGTTTGCCTTCTAGGTTTGCCAACCCGCAGTGCACTGAAAAAAGTGTTTAAATAAAGAAAATCTACCTTTAATATATTTTATATACTTTTAAAATTTAAAATCGTACAAGAAAGACATTGAATAAGCATTTCATATATTTAACAACAAAAATGGAACACATGTTGATAATCCATTGCTTAATTGTTGCCCTGTTTATTCAATATTCCCCAAAGTTAATGTAGAACATATGTTAAAATGATTACACAGCCTTGACCTCGCAGCTCTATTTTATTCTCCAGACTATTTCATGAATCTGGGAGACATGGCAGGATAACCGGGGTTTGTGCAAGAAGTGCACACCTGCAAAACACTGTCAGCCCTAAGTCTTCCCCCACTCTCATGCATTCTCTCTACAAGAAATGGCTGTGCAGATCTGCATGACAAGGACTCCTAGGGCTACCATCATAAAACTCATTAAAAAATAGCTTCCTTGGGAAGCTGTAAAATACATCTGTCCAGGGCATCCGAGCCTGCTTGTGTCTGTCTGCTACAAAAAGAACCTACCACCAAAATGAACAGATTTAGGAGAATTCAGACTAAGATTCATTTTTTGTATGCCAAAGGAGGTGTAGGAATGAGGGTGCGATACTCTCTTTACATTGGTATCCAACAGCAAAGGCAAACTTTTGGAGTAACGTTTTGGCTCTGAAGCTTTACAGAGAACTTTACCCATGGACAACAGGAGTAAAAAGAATGACAATATCATCTCAAAAAACACTAACGCATCCCAGAGCACTTATTCTACGTAAGTACTTGTATACAGTAACCATGCTAACGCAAACAGAACTAAGAAGTGTGAGAAAATCTCTCTTTTGATAAGACAGTCAAGATACTTAATTTGTCCTGTTCTCTCCCTTATCTTGACAAATCCAACACACAAAAGGATCTGATGCTACATAATTAAATGGAGATTGAAAAACATATTTTAATTCTACCACGGTATAACGTTGCCACACAACCCTTGCTAGAACGGACGATAAAGAGGAACCAGTGTTATCTTTATTTCCTAATTCATACATGGCAGAGGCTTTGGCTCTGAGAAAGTTGTGCTTGGCACAAGATCCAAAACAGAGGACATAGAAAAGATGGAGACTAACCCCTGAAATTGCCCAAGGCTGGTTAAATTCCTAGAGTATGTTAATTTAAAGCAACCCTGCTCTATGCTAATCCTTACTCCTGGATGATCGCTTCCATAACCACACTCTCCAACTCCTAGTAGGACTCTGCGTCTAAGGTCCACCAGGACCACCTTTATATAACCCAGACCGCTCCCCAGATCAAAGGGATCCAACTCCTCGGTTGTCCACGTGCAGCAAGTTTCAGACTGCTCTGCACAGCCAAAACACAACGAGACTACATAAGGAACATATATATAAGAACTGTTACAGATTACACAGGGTTATATACTGTGGATTCATGCAGTCCTGCTTATTAAAGACATTGCTTGACAGATAAATCACAACTTGAGAAATCTGTGACAAAGGTAAGTACTTTACACCAGTCGGTTGGGTATTGTGGATCAAAGTATTCCATTGATTCATTTTTATAGGGTGGCAGTTTGGGCTTTTTAAAATTCATTTCTGATTATCGGGTGTCTGTATCTTGTTTCAAGGGCCACTAACAGGTAAAAATCTACTACAGAAATTCAACAAAGATTTTGTTCACTCATTTTGAGAAGAACAAATAAAATTAGAGAACATTAGAGTGGGAAAGAAATGCTTGGGTTTTTTTTTTCAATTTAAGTCACGAGCACATGCATTTGTAGGGCGTTTCTCAGAGATGCTTGCACAGTGTCAGGTAATTTGTTGATACTGCAGACATGCATACA
Organism: Mesitornis unicolor; assembly: GCF_000695765.1. NCBI lineage: Eukaryota > Metazoa > Chordata > Aves > Mesitornithiformes > Mesitornithidae > Mesitornis > Mesitornis unicolor. Next base: position 78,578 of record NW_010156338.1, read on the forward strand.
GAACCCTTGGAGCTCTTGCTGTTGGTAGCAAGTGGAGAGAGTCAAGACACATTTTATCAATGTAGACTTAAAAGGATCTACACCACTCACTTACATGTGTGCTTTGCAAAAATCAAATCTTCCTTCTACATCTTATTCTAGCTTAACAATCTTCATTACTACACAATATGGATACAATTTGGATTCTAAATATGAGCTTGAAAGCCACAACATCTGCCCTTAACTTTCTGTTCCCACCAAAGGAACTAAGAAGTGTGCTTTGAAATGAGGGCATAATTCTTCCTGTCATGTTTCCCCAACTCACAACTAATGGTCAGATACTCTAAAATAAAGCAGTAAATATTGGTCACCTGGATATAGAAGACAACATCTCTTCTACATCAAAGCTGGGCTCAATTTATCTAAACCCTGTAAGATTAGGACAGATATGGCTTGTCAGCTCATCTCCTTTCTCTCATTTTCCTGTCTTCTTAAAAATATATTCTGTTTACTTGGTTTAAAGTTCACCTTAGAGCATACTGAGTTTACTGCTGAATGATAACATTCAATGGATGCAATTTTCCGTTTTCCTAAAGGCACTAACAGCCCTTTCCAATTCTTGAGCCTCATCCAGGTATCCATCTATATACACCCAAATACTCTTGCTCTCATCCCTTGTAACCCATTCTACCCTCCAAACAGCAAGTAGAAAAGTGGGGAAATGGAGGTATGCACAGTGTCAGGTAATTTGTTGATACTGCAGACGTGAATACAGAAACATTACAACACGCAGTGCGTGTGGCCTACTACAGGGAAATGGTTGACTTTGTACATCAGAGTATGGTCCCTGCTTAAAATAGTACAGTTAAAATGAGTTTGCATTATTATGTGGATTGTAACAAACCACAGTATTCCAGGTAAAATACAGGCTTTGACATGGCAAAGCTTCTTAGAAATGCAAATCGAAATATGTATATTAATAAAATTACATAGGAAGAACAACTATGAAAGGTAAGTTGCCATGTGGAAGCATTAGGATTCCATATATATAAATATCTAAGCATATTTCCTATTAAAGCTTGCTATAGAAGTACTTACATATTTCAGTAATACACCGGATATTTACAATTTCCAGGTCACAACAGATGTTCAGGAAGCAGATTTATTGATGCCTCAGATACTTTAGCACAGCCATACTTTTAAAGCTTTGCAAACTTCCATCTGCTTTCTCTTGTGATCCATTCACAAATTGGGAATAAATAAAGGGGGAAAACGGGACATAGTATAAATGAACTTCTTGTTTTACCGCATTTGAATAAATTCTAGTCACCATAAGTGAGCAACACTTCAAAGATATTTCAGCTAAAAATGAAATAGAATTTTCAGTAATGTGTGAAAAATGGATACTTCACTGCTTCAGATAGGATTTCCAATGAGTCTGAAGGAAATCAGTGCCCATATTCCATCAGAATTCAAAAGGAGTTGTATGCCTATAGCGCTTAAGCTCCCGTCAATAACTTAAGGTACATGCTTCAGGATGCTAACTTGCTAATGGCTTACTGTTCAGGTTAATATTACTCATTTGCTAAGTAACTGTTTCTGAAACAGCTAGAGATTAAGACTGATCTAACTTACGTAGCCCAACAGAAAACAGAAAAGGCCAAGTAAAGTAAATCACAGTTTCATGTGCCAACTCACGTAGTACTTGAAGACCTGAAGCCATCAGTTCTCATAAAACACAAAACAGGACAAAGTTTTCACTGAACTTTTCCAAATGTATTTCCAAAAATCTCAAATTATGTTAGATCATAACCCTGAAGAAAAGTGCATGTGAAATGTACATGTGAACAGCATGTAGAAGGAAATTACATCTGCATAGTAGTTTAACACTTCTTTTAATTGATAGGCATAGACTTAGGCTTGTGGTTAGAAGGAAGGAACTGAGACCAACTCCTAGACAGGCTGGGGGTTTTTCCTACACATATACTACAATTCAGGAAAAAACCAGGTGGTAATAATCCCAAGAAATGTAAGGATGTCAATTCTGTTATTACCTATGTTCTGTTATTACCCATCATTAGAGAAGTGTGCACTATTTGAGTTGTAGCTAATCAATAAACACAAACAGCATCTACTCATTACGTTTCAAACCCCCCAAAACTCTGTCTGATGCCTCTTTGACGAATCCATCTGGCAACAGCATTTCACATAAAACAGGAATAACAGAAAAAAACAACTGTCACAGAAAATACAGTACGTGCCATACGTACAGTATAAGCTTCAAGAACAACAAGCCCCAAAATGCAATAAAAGCTATCAAGAAAATTTCTAACGGGTGGAGAAGCATGGTCCATTGCAATGAGAAATGAAGACTTCAAGCAACTGCCTCAATGAAGATATATCTTGCAGTTGGATGAAGTGCAGCACAGCTGGATTATTTCTTGAGATACTGTGTATATACTCAAACATCTGTACATTCACTAACTAGAAATAATTTAGAGAAAGAACAAATAAAAAAAGACTTCTTCTTGTCCTTTGAGTGAAAAAGTCATGCTTGTATTAATAATGTGCATAATAAACAACATCTATCTATAATAATTTGTTTATACACAAGTCTTACAATTCTAATAGCAGAAAAACCAACACACTAAACCACTGAATACAAGTATAATAGATCCAGGGTTGGCCTAGAATATTAATCGATTTGCAACTTCACACAACACCCAGTAGGCCACATTTATGTGTGGCCACAACACGTACTGCAAAATCATTTCTGCATATCTGGTAGCTATAGACTAATAGTCACATGCAATAACAGAAAACTGAGAAGCAACATCTAGAAATCCAACAAGAAAAGAGAAGTGTTACTTGTCAGAATTTTGATATTCATTTAGCAGACTTACAAGCGCTGCCAAGAAGGGATCTCCCGAGGTTCACTAGTTCTGGTGGATGATTTCTGCTGATCAACTGAATCACAGAATGTGAGGAGTTGGAAGGGACCTCAAAAGCTCACCCAGTCCAACCCCTGCCAGAGCAGGATCACCAGACCAGGTCACACAGGAACACGGCCAGGCGGGTTTTGAATGTCTGCAGAGAAGGAGACTCCACAACCTCTCTGGGCAGCCTGGGCCATGCTCTGGCACTCTCATAGTGAAAAAGTTTTTCCTCATGTTCAGGTTGAACCTCCTATGCTCCAGCTTGCTCCCATTGCCCCTTGTCCTGTCATTGGCTGTCACTGAGAAGAGCCTGGCTCCTTCCTCCTGACACTCGCCCTTTACAAATTTATAAACATTAATGGAAAATGCTCTACAAGACATCTTATTGATGAGACTTCAGAACTGAATAAATGGTTTCCTCAAAAGCCTATGTACCCTTGCCTGCACAAAGCCCAAACAAATTAGTCAAAACCTCCAAACCCTGAAACATCAGCAAAACTACTCTGTGCCTGCAGCTGGTTGTTGAGGATCTGTAGGCAGCGTCTGCACTGTCCTGTGAACTGTATTCCCCATGACAGCAGCTCTCTGAAGCCAGCCTTCTCTGATGCCTGGGTGCTCCATTCCAGAAGTGTGTAATGCTATTAAGATTTTTAAAAGATCAATTAGACTTTTCTTCCATTTTATAATTACTTAAATCACATTAATCAGAGCTCATTCAGTGCCTTCAGTGCCATCAATTACCAGCAGATTTTCTTAGCAACTTAACATCTTAAGTTGGGTTTACTACTACATTTTGATCTGTTATGAGAAGCTTTTGTCATTCAAAAGGAGGGAAATCTGTTGCTCCAAATCCAACAACAAAAACTCTGAATAAATAAATGTAGCAGCCAGCATTAGTCTATAGTCTCCATCCTAATAGCAAAAACTAATTCCATCTACATCATAAGTGTCTCTTATGTGACACAAAGTACGGAAGTTGCAGTATTTGCTAGACATCAGTGGACGTTATACATTTAATTTTCTTCAGTACTGTTCACAGCTGTAGCTGAGAGAAATCTATAGCTAGCAGTCAGGTTGCTAGAAAGTATTTTAAAACAAAAGTAAGCTCAGAAAGGATTTTACAGCATGCAAAATTTGAACTCTACAGTGAGTTGTCCTCTGAACACAACACAGGCTTCAGGATGGAGCGCTGACAGGAAAGAGTACCATGAAGCCCAGCGTGAAAAACATACACACTGTATATCCTTTCAGGGATTCAAAGTTTGGATTCTGATACATTTCAAGTAAACAGAAGCCAGCTGAAATTGCCCAACGACCCACAAGGCTGAGTGCTGACACCCGGCACCCATCAGCCTCTTCCACTCAAGTTGATCTTAAATCGCTCATTACGGTGCCCCATCAGCCGTTAGCTTTAGCAACAATGGTACTGGGGGAGACTGGGGACCCCTTTTTGCCCCTACAGAAAATGCAGCAGTGACGTTAGCGCCCTTTCACATACACTACTGCTACTTCCAGCTACAGGAATTTTTAACCCAGTTGAAACTCGGTCTGACTTGAACCCTGCTCTGAAGAGCAGTGTGGTATAAAGGCTCCTTTCAACTTGAGTCTCTCAGCAATCAAACAGAAAAATAAAGAGAAGTCGTAAGAGGAAGCCAGACCTGGCGAACAGAAGGAACCAAACGAAATCTGCCAGGCCTTCCAGAGATCCTTCTCGCTGCCAGATTTCACCTACCCTGGCTGACCCTGCAGAGCCTGCGCAGGTGAACGGCGCTGCCTCCACAGCAGCCACCTGCAGGGAGCAGAGGCCTCTTCACGCACTCGGCACAGGCCTTCACATTCCAGCAGCTATCTGCCAGCAACAAACTACTTAAACAGCTTTCAAGATCTGACCATGGCTCTGTTCCTAGAAACTCATCTGGCTTGATACAGTATTTTAAGCCAAAGACATCTTGACTTTACCAAGTGGAACTAAATCATCTGTACAGCCACCACCATGACAATCCTTTAGCCACGTTCTCATTCCTATTATTAACTCTGTTAGCTAGCGTCCAGCAAGCTCTAACGTGAGTTACAGCTGCAAATGCAGAATAACACATACACTTGAAACAGCAAGAACTCTCACGTGAAATAGCAAGAATTCCCACTGTCAGTGTGACGCAGGTAAGTAAACGTGCTGCCCTGCAAACAAGTGCATTCACCTGAACGGAGCGCACTGAAACCAGAGCTGGTTTTCAACAAAAAACAAACAACTTGGAGGAAACACTTGACTAAGTCAGCATTTTAGAAAATTTCCCATTAGAAAATTTTGCTCTAAAATAATAAAATGAAAAAAAAATCGAAAAGAAAACAGAATAATTTTCATTGAAGTTTTCCATTTCTTTTACAATGAGGGAAGGAGGCAAAGCCTCTTCGGGGAAAATTACATCTGCCTTTCAGTGGACCAGGCTCTTCTCTGCAAAAACAGGTACTTTCCCTTTTTTAAGAAAGTGAAATTGTCCCTTGGAAGAAAATGCTTAAACTTGGCAGATTTTTTCTGCCTGAAAATGGCTATGTTTAAAGGAATAAAAAAGCCAAGTCCCTAAAGAATACATTTTTAGCTATTCCAAGTTTTACACAGTGGAGATGCACTCACAACTCCTCCTAGACTTCGAAGTCCTCTTTCACTTGCAAAGCAGGCAGAGGCAGCCCTGCCAGTGGCTTGCCTTGCTGGTTACCACGCCACAGAGCAGCACAGGCCGGGAAAGCTGAACATCCCTGCAGGACTCTGCACCTACAGAGAGCACAGAGCCACCGTGCTCTCTTGGCATCTTCACCCCTCCTACACCTGCCTGGCTGGCACAGACGTAATTCTGACTGATGTAACAGAGGGCCATGGCCAGGACTGCAGTATAAAATAGAGTCTGTTACAAAAGCCTGGCTGTCCTTATCAAACAGAACTCAAAGCAAGAGGGCCTGCAGCTGACCAAGATGTTTTGCAGTTGTTGATTTTAAAATACTATATTTGCCAATGTATTTCGGATGCCTAAGACTATCCAGGTATCCTCCTGACGATGAAGTATCAGACAGATTTTCCTGGAGAGACCTTTATTCCTTCTTTAACCTTATTCTGTATTTCTGACCAAAAAAATCTGCAATTGTCTTCCTCCTCTCAAAATTGCTGTTGTTCTTCACTTAGAGAGACTCCTGTGGTCAGGTTCCCAGTGAGTTATCCTTTCCAACGAACCAGTAGGTTTTCTCCTTTCATACAGCCATCAAAATATCAAACACTTTAGGTTATGAATTTTACGCTACGCTTAGAAATAAAAGTTAGCTGAAGTAGAGTTCAAATTAAAGAGTTCAATTATCAGAATGATTAAAATATTTATTGCTTCTGTAGAATTAAACTTCCTTACAGGTTTTACAGTCATGTCGCTATGAAGTTTTCCCTCTGTCACAATGGATCCTTCCTTTCAAATCCTGCCCTTGAAAGTCAGTATGTGCTACTGGTTCTCAAACACAAACTAGGGTTTTGTCATTAAATACTACAAATTCATAGGGTTTGTAGTCCCCTTAATATGGCTTTTTTCATAAAGACAAGTTTGTGTTGGAGCAGTAGCAGATAAAACAGAGGTTAGAAATGCAGCTGCACCAATCTGAACAAGGGAGAAATAATTTTATTTTTTTAATAATAATAATTACACTTAACTCACCATCAAGACATGGCTGTAAATTATAGTTTAGCTGCCCTTATTGATCCAACATAAACATTAGGAGCAAGCTGTGCCATGCAGGGGAGGGAAAAAGAAACGACTGTGGCATGTTTTAGATCCCCTGAGTCATCTTTCCTGACACAGGGCAGAGTGAGTCAAAGCTGCTGTGTAGGAAGGAGATGGAGGTAGGCTGAGCTGGCTCAGCGTTGGCTGTGTCTTCTCAATAGCAGTTTGAAAAGGGATGTTTCAAAGCTAATGCATCATAACACCTTGGGGCCATGTTGTAGAAGTCATGCTGTCTGCAGATCATGCCTTCAGCCATGTGCTTGTACCAAGCTCTTTTTTTCTGCCTAAATGCACACTACAAAGTGGCAAAGTTGTACAGCTCTGAAACTTCCTTTTGGGCAACATCACAATGCCAAACATGACTAATTAAAAGCATACTATATACTGAATGCTCATCATTTCAGATAGAGATATATAGCTCTGCAAGTCTTCAGTACATCCACAACAGATAAAACCAGGACTGAGGCATGACTACATTAGAAATAAATATTCTTGGACCAATTGGGATATGGCGCTGACTCATATTGAGCTGTAAAAATAGGTAACATCAATTGTGAATCAAAGCTACTTGCCAGCAGATCAATGCCTGGCTCAGAGACTGGTGCCACTGGCAGGACTTTGGGTGTTGTAATCCTGGATCAATTTACACTTCACCAGCTTTGGTGGAAACGGATGGGGTACATCTATCTCAAAGGGGGAAAA